>NW_012109364.1:944440-991209 GCF_000951045.1 Mandrillus leucophaeus | reverse complement strand
CCTCCTTTTCTATGGCTGCATAGTATTCAATGGTGTATATGTGCCACATTTTCTTTATCCAGTCTATCATTGATGGGCATTTGGGTTAGTTCCAAGTTTTTGCTATTGTGAATAGTGCTTCAATATCCCATCAAAAAGTGGGCAAAGATATGAACAGACACTTCTCAAACAAAAACATTTATTCAGCCAGCAAACGTATGAAAAAAAAGCTCATCATAACTCATCATTAGAGAAATGCAATTTTATGTATGTGTGTAGATATATATATATATCTACACACACACACACACACACATATATATATAACTACTACAGCAATGAAAATGCCCAGCTATTATATTGCCACAAAGTCCTTGGTGTTCTCTCTTTATAGTCACATGCATTTCCCTTCCTTTCCTTCTTCTGCCCCATCTTTAAATCCTGGCAATCATTAATCTGCTTTCCATCTCGGTAATGTTGTCATTGTGTGAATGTTATATAAGTGGAATCATGAATGTGTGACCTTTTAAGATTGGCCTTTTTCACTCACTGTAATTCCCTTGAGATCCGTCTAAATTGCTGTATTAGTTCATTCCTTTAATTGCTGAAACGTATTTCATGGTACAGATAGATCACAGTTTGTTTAACCATTCATTGCCAAAGGATATTTGGATTGTTTCCACTTTTTGACTATTACAAACAAAACTGTTATGAACAACCATGTAGAAGTTTTTGGGTGGACACAAGTTTGTTTGTCTTGTTTTTTGAAACAGGGTCTTGCTCCAGGATATAAGTTGTTATTTATCTGGGATAAATGCCTAGGAATGCAATTGCTAGATTGTATGGTAAGTGTATATCAAAAGTTTTTATTATTAAGAAACTGCCTTTTTTATTTCCAACAGCAATGTATGAGTGGTTCAGTGTCTCCATGTCCTCGACAACATGCTACTATCATCAGTTTTTCTTTTAGCTATACTGATAGGTTTACAGTAACATCTCATTATGGCTTTGTATTTCCTAATGGCCGATAATGTTGAACATCTTTTTGTGTATTTATTTATCGTCTCCATCTCCTCTTTAATAAAATGTCTATTCATGTCTTTCACCCATTTTCTAATTAGATTTTTGTTTTTATAATTCTTTATTTCTTGCCGAGTTTTGAGAATTCTTTATTCTAGATTCAATTCCTTTGTCAGATACGTGGTTGGTACTTTTTCCTAGCCTGTAGTTTGTCTTTTAATTCTCCTCTCGGAGACTTTTGTAGAGCATAACGTTTTAACTTTGACACAGCCCAAAATGTCAGTTTTTCTTCTCTTATCCATACAATTTCATATATAAGAACTCTTCACTCATATATAAAGACTCCTGACTCTGTTACTAGGCCCAAAATATTTTCTTCTACATGTTTTCTAGTTTTATGTCTTACATTTAAATCTATGATCCATTATGAAGGATTATTATATAAAATAATTTCACACAATAATTTTAACTTTATTATTAGTTAAATAATTTTAACTATTTATTTTATTCTTTGCCTATGGATGCCCAATTCCTGCAGCACCATATGTCGAAGAGACTATTCTTTCATTAAACTGTTTTTGCACCTTTGTACCTTTGTAAAAAAAATCAGTTGGACACATTTATGTGAGTCTATTTATGGTTTTTCTATTCTTTCCAATGATTTTTGTTCCATTAAAAAATACCATAAACTTGTTTCCACCAACATTTTCAATATAATATTAACTAGTGCAAAAAGCATGTTATGGGTTGGACATAATCACGATATAGTTAATCACTACCATTTTGAATATTTAGGTTATTTTTGAATTTTTGCTAACATAAGTCACCTTATAATGAACATCCTTGTAGCTTAATCTTTGAATGTATTAATGATAATTTCTTGGGATTTCTACAAGAAAACTTGCATAAAGAGCATACAGCTTTTTAGAAAATGAGCTATTTTGGACAATACTTAGGGGTCAACCTACTTTTTAAATGTGGGTTTTTTTCATTTTTCTTTTGAGACAGAGAGTCACACTGTCACCAGGCTGGAGTGCAGTGACATGATTGGCTCACTGCAACCTCTGCCTTCCAGGTTCAAGCGATTCTCCCACCTCAGCCTCCCAAATAGCTGGGATTACAGGTGTACACCACCAAGCCTGGCTAATTTTTGTATTTTCAGTAGAGACAGCGTTTCACCATATCGGCCAGGCTGGTCTCGAACTCCTGACCTCAGGTAAGCCGCCCTCCTTGTCCTCCCAAAGTGCTGGGATTACAGGCATGAGCCCCCACGCCCGGCCTAAAATGTGTTTTAAAAAACATCTCTATATAAAATGAACTTAGGTGTAAAGGGAAAATAGATGAATAAAGTATTATAGCCAGAAAGCTATTCATTACTATAGATGTAAGATTGTTTTTCACATCTGTTAAAAATCAGTGAATAAGTCAGATTTCTCCAAGCAGTCTGCTGCAGGGTAAAGGGGGGCTTCTACCACCCCTACAACTTACTATCATGTAATTGCTTAAATGCCCATGTACTCCATAGAGAAAGCTGAATAAATGTGCTTCAGGAAGTTGAACTCGAAAGTAGATTAGAGTTCATTATCTACAGTCAATATTTTTATTCAAGGAACATTTAACTAGCCTAGTACAGAGCACATGCCCAATATTAATACAAGACAGGGTGTGGTAAGTCCTATGAGTGAGTCAGAGTTCAACAGGAAAAGAGGGGAGAGAAAGATGAACCTTGACTTTGTACATGTAGAAAAGTCTCTTGAGAATAGAGTACTGTATGGGGCCTGAATGTGGCTTAGGCAGACAGAATATGGGAAATGCATTCTAGAAAGAGACAAAGATGTGGCAGCTGAGAAGTGAGCACATGGCTGTGTTGCTCCATGAGTGTGCATGTACTGGGGGAGAAGAGAGATGTTTGGAGATAGTTTTGGAAAGGCAGGCTTGAGACAAGACCTGCCTCAAGCAGGAAACTGGGATGTCAAGTAGAAGCAGTAATTTTTATTCAAATAAGAAAGCTCTTGAAGTTTTGACATGGGAACAGGTGACCAGAGCTGCTCTTAAAAAAGATAAAATTCTAGCTACAGTGTTTGAATAGCCTGGAGTGGGAGAAAGACCAGAGGCTGCAAGTCTGCGGAGGAAGCAACTGCCTAAATTTAGGGAGAAGAAATCCAGCTCCGAACTCTGACAGGGGATGTGGGGGCAGATTAATGCCTGTGAACCTATATTTCTAGAGGCAGGCGCTTTGTTGCTTGAAACACAAGTTTTGGTTCCCCATGATTTGAAGAGGTAAAAGGGAAAGCTGGAATCTGTGGTAGTCAAGAGAAAGGACTCTAGATCCAAAATGCCTGGTTTCTGGTCCAGGAACCTGTATCTCCTGGCTGTATAAGCCCTGGTAGGTGACTTTAACCTTACTGTGTCTTGTATCCTCAATCGTAGAATGGGGATGATGGTATTCAGTTCAGCGTGTTGTTGGAAGAATTAAATAAATCCATACATGCTAAGTGTGTAGAACAGTATGTGGCACATGTTGTTCACCATTACTGTTTTTGTGATTATTTTTGAGCTGTTTCAGGAGAAGAGGTTTGTGGTCATATTTGCCTGACTAGGTCCTCTTGCCTCAGGGGAAGAAAGGACGGAATTAGAAGAGCAAAGGAAGAGGAATATCTAACAACGATGCTTCTTCCATTCTAATGTGCACGCATGTCACCTGGGTATTATGTTAACATGCAGATTCTGATTCAGTAGGTCTGGGGTAAGATCTGAGATTCCGCATTTCTAACAAGGTTCCAGCTGATGCACAAGAATCTGAGAGCTCCTTCACTATTGTACTTACCTCTCCTACCCTCTCCCCTCCAGGCTCATTTTGAACTCTGGATATTAGGGGGATTGCAGCCCTTACTGTCCTAACATTGCATTCATGGAAACCTCTTTTTGCAACAATCATTATAAAATGATTCTTACTGTGTATTTCAGGTCCTTTACATTCTTTATCTCAAGTCCTCATAACAAGCCTTGGGCCAGGTGTGGTGGTTTATGCCTGCAATCCCAGCACTTTGGAATCACTTGAGGTCAGGAGTTCAAGACCAGCCTGGCCAACATGGTGAAACCCCATCTCTAGTAAAAATATGAAAAAAAAATCAGCCAGGCTTGGTGTTGCATGCCTGTAATCCCAGCTACTTGGGAGGGTGAGGAAGGAGAACCACTTGAACCCAGGAGACTGAGGTTGCAGTGAGCCGAGATCATGCCACTGCACTCCAGCTTGGGCGACAGAGTGAGACTCTGTCAAAAAAGAAAAAAGAAAAAAAAAAAGCCTTGTAAGGATAAGGTGCTATGAGTCTCATTTCACTGATGAAGAAACTTGGAGAGGTAAAGTAACACGCTGAAGGTTAAATAGCTCACAGGTGGCAAAGCCAGAATTTAAACCCAGGATTTTCTCATATGCTATGCTAGTTCCCAGGTGATCTGCCTTCCATAAAGACTCCAGAGAGGGCACACTGAGAAGCAGAAGTGGGAGAGGAAAGAGTGGAGGGTGTGTGCCCTGCCTCAGGCTGTGAAGTTACTCCTGCTCTAGCCTGGCTGTTTCTGGAGATCTCTTGTAGGCCTATAAATCTGAAGTTCGCAGGATTTCTTACTAGTCACCCCCATCTCCCCACAGAGCCCTATTTAGCCAGATTTTGGTTATTCTGAAGCAGGATCTTTTTTGGTAAGGTATTTCCCAAGAGTTTTAGATCATTTTTCAGAACACTTTATACAAAATGGAAAGAGTTGTGGTTATTAATTAAGATAACTAAGATTGTGAATCTAGGAAGGTGTGAGATGTCAAGGCTGAAATACATATACATTTCTATTTTATCTGCTATATCCATAAAAACAATACCTTTCCCTCAGATCTTAGTTTTGAGAACAAGGAGTAGTTCACACATGCGTTACCGTGTGGAGGGCTGATGAAGCAGAGGGAATCCTTCCCTCTTAGGGCCACATGATGTGGTTTCTGAGGAGACGAGGTACATGCCTAAGATGTGGTAGATGAGTTGAGCAGTACACAAGCCAGCTTATCTCTGATCCTCCAGCACAAACAGCTGATGCGTCTCCTGGCCTCTGACAGATGTATCTTCAAAACTCTCTCATAGTCCCTGCCAAGTTACACGGCCATTTATGTATTTCCAAGTCTTTTTTTCCTGAAGCAACTTTCTAAATTTCAGGGTTTAAAGAAATACTTTATTAACACTTTTCCTCAAATCTATGAATGTTAAGTTCCTACTTCATGGTTTCTTTGGGTGGTAGGTGTCTTTTCTGTTTTTGCCATATCTTTGAATGATGTGTATTATTATTTAAATATTTATTTCATTATATCTACTTGTTTTCTTTCTTATTTAAATAAATTTATTCTTTTAAAGATCTTCATATCATTTCTATGATTGGAAAATCGAGGCCATTTACCATAATTAGACAGTAAAGGTAAGAATAAATAAGTAATATTGAAATATAAAAATAATCCATGCATCATCTAAAATCATTGCATATACTGTTTTGGGACATTTATCACTTTGGGAAAAGCTGTCTCAGAGGACATGAGGACCCAAGGGCAGACACCCATGTTTATTTCTCTATTTTCACCATTTTCTAACTTCCTAGTTTCCATTTAATGTTGAATTAGTGAAGTATAAATGTGCTCCATTGATGTTACAATGGGTAGGCAATATTTTTGGCTGGGGTCATAAGTGATTATTTTTATGAGAAATACAACATTTGAGCCAGATCTCTGATTTTGAGAAGCAACTGGACAAATAGCAAAGAGATGTAAGAGCATTCCAAATGTCCCTGACCAGGTACAGAGGTGAGAAAATTTATGGCAAGTTCAGAGAAAACCTGAATGTATTGATTTTACACAGGCATGTTTAATAGCTCTAAATGAGCCTCCTCTCCCAGGGACAGGCATCTCTGTTTCCCGAGCAGTGACTAATAATGGGAATTCCAGCCTAGGGGGAAGATATGTGGGATCTATATTTTTGGGTGGGGTTTTGGGGGTAGGATTTCAGCATGCCAGGAATTACATTACTAGAGAGTTGCCTCAGGCAAGGCTCACGAAGGAGCTTCTTGTGATAGCTGTCAAATGAAAAGGGCACAAACCAGTGAACTGGCCACTTAGGAAGATATTAATATGCATTCTGAAATCCTACCATGGAATGTATTCCCAAGATGTTCTTAAAAACACAATTTCTGATTGGATCCAAATATTTATGTTAACCATAGAAGATATTCTTCCCACTAGAAGAAAAACAATATAAAGTCTTTCCCCAAATACACTTAACTGATCATTTGCCCCACCTTTGGCCAAGCTGCTGCTTAGGATATAGCCCTCTAGAAGGTTTATGATAATAAAATGTGCAATAAATAGATGGAATCAATGTTATTTTATCATAACTATGTTCTTAAAGGCATTCCCATATAGAACAAAGCAGCAATCCTTATGGTCACCCGAGTTACCCCTTGGATCAAGCCACTTTCTACCTCACTGAAGGTGCAGCACACAAGTTTTGGTTTCCTCCATGTCTAATTCATACAGACAATTAGACAAAGGCCTGGGGTGCCGTCAGCATCATGTGGAACAGTCAAAAAGGTCTGTTATTATCATAGATAATGCATAGTAATGATAGGGGGTAGGTGTAGAAATTTGGTTTAGATGAGAATTTCTCAAAAAAAAAAAAAAAAACTTAGAAGGCACAGCTGAGAAGAAAAAAAAAAATAAACGTTGCTAGAAAAAAATTAAATCAGAGAGATGTATTTGATTAAAACACAGGAGCTATTAACTGAAAAAGGAATGCAAAGAAACCTTCCGTGCTGCAAGAGGGCCGGAGTATCTGAAACAGTGAGGCTTGGATGCCTCTAATTCCTCTAATTCAGTGATAATGTCCCCTTTTGCACACACGATTGCAGAAGGAGCTCGGGTACCCAACGAGTCAAGTGTTTGCAGATGCATCAGAATTAGCTACCATTTAAGAAACCCACCATCTTTCAGAATGAATTTCCTACATGTCACAATAAGTTCAATTGAAAAGAAAAGAAAGAAATTTTATGTTATTTCCTTGCTATACACATCCTCCCACCTGTATGTTGGATGTTTCAAGCTACCAAATGCTGAGGGAATTTACCGAGGCATATTATTAATGCCAGCCCCACCACATGAACAAAAAAAGGCAAGATTTGGAGCACTTCAAAACTGACTGACTAATTTAAAATTGCTTGAGTGTAGTTAATCAATATTTATTTGCTTTTTCTAAGAGATGAAGAAAGCATATTATAGTGCTGATTTCATCATTTATATGTTAAGAAAGAGTAAAAAGGCAGCGTAGTGGTTCCAATGACAGGCTTGAAGGCAGAAATATCTGGATTATGAATACTTATGAACTATAGTCTTGGGCAAGTTACCCAATATCAAAGTCACAGTTTCTTCAGCCATGAAACTGTGATAAGAATATAGCAGATTCACAGAGTTTACTGTGAGTATATGTAAAATAGCACAGTTCACAATGAATGGTGAAAGCCCAGGAAGTGTTGTTGTTACTATTACTTTCTTAAAATTTCTCTCCTTTGATCTTTTTCTTTCCTTTAGTGTGTGGAGCAGGGGCTGTGTTACTGGCCAAAGCCAGTGTTGTAAACCCCGAAGCCTAATGGGGCCAAGAAGGTAATTTAATCAAGAAGCATAGGTCAGAATTTTTAAAATTCTGAGCATGAGTAAGATGGCAACTGACTGTTACCTATGTCAGTGATCATTACTGTGGCACATAGGACAGTGCCTGCCCTATTTACAGGGAGTAGAATAATGAGGCCACTGTTGCTGAGTTTCCAGAAAAATATCAATTCTTTTAAAATAATACATCTCTCAATTTTTATATGTTGGTAATGCATTCAGTATGATATGTTTATTTATTTCACTGTGTATTTAACAGTAGACAGACTTAATAACAAGGGCAAATGAAACAGATGTTTAGGTTGAATTTAGTCCATGGGCAATCAGTTGGTAATCTCAGAATTAAAGGATATTAAAATAAAATAAACCCAACATATCTCTGAAAAGTCACTCCAAAATATACTTGGGCCCTGCTGACAGGGGAAGTAAGTTGCTATGCTTTTCCTTGCTACCTCTGGGTTTCTGTCAGTGTTTATTCTGTTTTTATTATCCATCCATCATCAATTTTTCCATCCATCCATCCATCATCCATCCATTCATCCATCATAATCAAGCCTCAATAGTGAATTACTGGGTGATTAGGAGGATCCAAAGATGTACATGACACAATCCTTCACCTCAAAGAACTTTCAGGTATCTAAGGGGTGCTGCAGTGGTGGTACCTATGACTAACCGACAGAGATCAGTAGAGAGTAGAGATAAAGTACGTATGATAATGACAGTAGGAATGGCATTAAAGAAGTATAACAAACCCTTGCAGCATGGATGCCTGGCCCTGCCTCTTCCTTTTCTCCACTCCAGTTCCAGATGTCTGATCCCACTTGCTTTCCCTACATCAGCCATTGCTAATACCCTCCTCTTCTCAACAGAACACAAGCTCAATATTGCTTGCTGTTCTTTGCAGAAGAAAAGAAAATAGCAACAGTGCTAAATCCCAGCATTCATTATTTCTAGCTCTTCCACTGTCTTTAGGTAAACTTTCCATCAATTTCCCTAACTAGGTTACTAAGTTTTTGGTTAATTTCAAAATTAATAATATTTACATTTGTACTTGTCTTTCATTTATGGGATCTTAATATGAGGA
Source organism: Mandrillus leucophaeus (assembly GCF_000951045.1). Lineage (NCBI taxonomy): Eukaryota > Metazoa > Chordata > Mammalia > Primates > Cercopithecidae > Mandrillus > Mandrillus leucophaeus. The sequence goes on along the minus strand of NW_012109364.1, from coordinate 982,441 downwards.
ATCAGCAAAGAATAATTGAAAGAAAAACTGAAAACTTCCACACGGATGTGACTTCAGCAACTGCATCTTTTTGACCCTGTGTGGCATAATAAAAAATATATATTTGGTCTTTGTCCAGGTTCCTTACCTATAAGTCTTAACACTCTTGGAATCTCTGAAATGATGAGTATCTTATATGCTAATGAGATGACTGGTATCTGGGAGGCCTAGATAACTTCAGGATGGGGGCTGGCCACCAGAAAAACCAAAGCATAATTAAAAGATTAGAACTTTCAGCTCTCCTTCCCCCCACCTCCAGGAAGAGAAAAGGGAATGGAAATTGAGTTAATATCTAATGAGCAATGATTTAATCAATCATGTCTACGTAATGAAATCTCCATTAAAACCCCTAAATGATGGGGTTCAGAGAGCTTCTGGGTGGGTAAATGCATCCATATGCCAGGAGGGTGATTCATCCTAACTCTAGAGAAACAGAAGCTCCTGTTTTTGGGATACTTCCAGACCTCACCCTATGTACCTCTGCATCTAGGTGTTCATTTTTATTCTTCACTATATCCTTTATATGAACTAGTAATAGGAACTAAAGTGCTTTCCTGTTTTGTGAACCATCCTAGCAAATCATTGAATCTGAGGAGTGGAGTCACGGAACCCCCAATTTACAGTCAGTTAGTCAGAAATAAAGGCAGTAACGTGGGGCTCGAGGCTGGTGTCTGAGGTGAAAGCAGTGTTTTGGGACTAAATGCTTAACCCTGTGGAGTCTGACACAAATTCTGAGTAGTTCACGTCAGAATTTTATTGGCTTGCAGGACACCCAGTTGGTGTTCAGAAACCTGGAAAACTGCCACCAGGGTGCAGGCCTGCCTTCTCAAAGTGGCTCCCCTCAGTCTTGGGCTTTATCAGGGCTTTACATCCCCTTACCTGGGTCCCCATATTTGATGTCAGAAGTATTGTGAGTAAAAATGGTTCCTATTCTGGTACAACTTCAGTTGAAGGTGAGGTGGGGCATTGATGGAAAAAATCTCTAAAACCTTTTCAAATTCTAAAAGCACATAACAACTATGTTCCATAACTCTTTGGATTAATATACGAAGTTTTACCCATTTCAGCAGGTTGTATGATAGTAGATTGAGTACTACTTATCCACATGACAATGCAAGGACCTGAGAAGAATAAGAAATGAATGAAACCCCTGTCATCCAGGAGCTTATGCTGAGGTTGCTACCTTGCATTCATATAGCCTGCCTACCCTACAAGCCATTTTCTCATCCATTATGTCATTTGATCATTTAATTGCAAAGGAAACCAAGGCTCAAAAAGGTAAAGAGAATTTGTTCGAGGCTTCTCAGTGTGTATGTGATGTCAGCAAGATGGTGCAATAGGAGGTCCCCAGCTCACATCTTCCCACACAAACAGTGACCTGGCAGTCATCCATGGAAAAAAGTGCCATATGGGAGCCTTGGGACCCAGGTAAGGGGATGTAAAGCCCTGATAAAGCCCAAGACTGAGGGGAGCCACTTTGAGAAGGCAGGCCTGCACCCTGGTGGCAGGCTTGCCAAATGTAGTTCCAGCTGCTGACTGAAAACCACTCCATCCTCCTATGGACTTAGATTTAGCCCCATGTGGCTGCAGTTTGTCCTGAAATCAGCCCCATCTGCCAATGGAGCCAGCAGGAGCAAAACTTGTCTATGCCCCCAGTTATAGTCCCACCAGACTTGGACTTAACTGTGGATCCTGAAGTAGCCCTGTGATCCAACACCAGCCCCACTCTACTGTAGTCAGTCAGTCCTGACCCAGAGGCACAGCAAGTCTCCTGCCCTAAGTCCTAGATTGGACCCTGAAGCAGCCTTGTGGTTCAATCCCAGCCTTGCTCTGCTGTTGTCCAAGGGCAACATTGCCTGCCCAAAGACCTAGCAGGAAACACACCCAGCTATGACCCCAGTAACATGCTTCCCAAATTGGACCAAACTGCAGATCCTACAGCGGCCCTGTGACATAGCCCAGCCATGCTCTACCACAGTCTGGAGACAGTTCTGCTTGCCCAGGGACACAGTAATAGCCATGCCTGTCAGTACCCCTGGTAACAGACCGACCAAATCATACCCAACTGTGAACTCTAAAGCAGTCCTGTGAGCTGGTTCCAGACCCATTTTGTCATGGTGCAGAGGTAGTGCAGGTTGCTCAAGGACCCAGCAGGAGCCCACTTAGGACTGCTGGCAGCCACACTTACCCATGCTCCTGGTAACAAGCCTGCCATTTGCAGACTTGACTGCAGAACCAAAAGCAGCCCCATGTCCTGGCTTCAGCCCTGCTCAACCATTGTCCAGAAAGCAGTCCCATTCCCCTGGGTATCAGACAGGAACTATGGCTGCTTGTCCCCTTGTAACAGGCCTGGCAACTATGGACTCTACTGAGGAGCCAGCAGCAGCCACATGATCCAGCTTCAGCCAAGCTTGACTGCAATCCCAGAAGTAGTCCTATCTGTCTGTGAACCTAGCAGGAGAATATATATCTACCAAATAGTCTATAAAGTCAGGAGATGGTTGCTCCTTCAGGTGCACAGACACTAATGCAAAGTCACACAGATCATAAAGAATCAGACATACATGGCACCACCAAAGAAACTAATAAAGCTCCAGTAATGACCCCAAAGAAATGGAGATCTATTGAATGCCTGACAAAAAACTCAAAATAATTGCTTTAAGGAAACTCTCAGCAAGCTGCAAGAGACACAGACAGACAACTCAATGAAATTAGGAAATCTAAATTAAAAGCTCAACAAGAAAGAATTTATGAATGCAAAGATAGGTCATGTGAAATTATCCAGTCAGGGAAGAGAAAAAGTATAAGGAAGAATGAAGAAGATTTATAAGACTTATGGAACACCACCAAGCAAACCAATGTACACATGGAGTTTCAGAATGAGAAGAGATAGAGAAAGAAAAAGAAACATTGTTTAAATAAATAATGACTGGAAAACTTTCCAAACTTTGGGAAGAATATGGATGTCTAGATGCCTGAAGTGCAGAGGTTCCCCAGCAGGATTAATCCAAAGAAGATAACACCAAGACCCATTATAATTAAATAACCAAAAGTCTGATAAATAAAGAATTTTGAAAGCAGCAAGAGAAAGGCAGCTTAATCACTTTCAAGGGATCCTCCATAAGGCTACCAGTAAATTTCTCAGGAAAACTTTGCAGGCCATGAAAGAGTAGGATAATATATTCAAAGTGTAGAAACCACTCCCAAGCCCCATTAACCAAAAATACTATACCCAGCAAAGGTACTCTTAGGAAATTAAGGAGAAAGGAAGACTTTCTCAGACAAACAAAAGTTGAGGAAGTTTATCACAACTCAAACTGCCTTACAAAAAAATGCTAAAGCTAGTTCTTAAAATTCAAACAAAAGGATGCTAATTAGTAACATAAAAACACATTAAAATATAAAACTCAATTAGTAAGAATAAGTATATAGTAAAATTCAGAACACTCTAATATTGTAATGGTAGTGTGCAAATCATTTTAAATTCTAGTATAAAAGTTAAAAGACAAAAATATTAAAAAAATAACTATAGATACAATAACTTATCAATGAACAACGATATTAAAAGATGTAAATTGTGACACAAATAACAAAATGTGGCAAGGGGAAGAAGTAAAACATAGTTTTTATATGTGATTAAAGTGTTTATCAGCTTAAAATTGACTTATGAAATTTAAATGTAAGCCTCATAGTAAGAACAAGGGAAAAATCTCTGGTAGATTCACAAAAGATAAAGAGAAAGGAATCAAAATATACCACTATGAAAAAAAATCATCAAATCACAAAGAAAGACACAAGAGAGGAAGAAAGGAACAAAGAAACTACAGACTTTGCTCATTGTTTTCTGGCAATGAGCAAAATGACAAGAGTAAGTCCTTATCTATCAACAGTTACGTTAAATGTGAATGGATTAAATTATCCAATAAAAAGACAGAGTGACTGAATGTATTTTAAAAAAACAAGATCCAACAATATGTTGCCTATAAGACTCTCCCTTTAGCTTAAAGGACACACATAGGTTGAAAGTGAGAGATAGAAAAGATATTTCATGCAAATGGCAACAAAAAGAGAGAAAAGGTGGCTACACTTATATCAGATGAAATAATTCACATCAAAAACTGTCACAAGAGATAAAGAAGGTCATTATATAAAGATAAAGGGTCAATTCAACAATGGTTTAAATGGTTTTAAAATATAACCATTTAAAAGTACGTGCCCCCAACATCAAAGCAAACTAAATAAAGCAAACATGAACAGAGGTGAAGAGAGAAACAGACAGCAATACCATAGTAGGAAACTTTCATACCCCACTTTCTATAACAGATCATTCTGACAGAAAACCAATAAGGCAACAGCAGAACTGAACAATAAACAAAGTGGACCTCACAGACACATATGGAACGTTCTACTCGAGAGCAGACAAATACACATTCTTCTCAAGCATACACAAAACATCCCCCAGAATAGATCACACGTTGGGTCACAAAAGAAGTCTTAAGAAATTCGGGAAGATAAAAATCATTTCAAGCATTTTTTTCTGAACATAATGGAATAAAACTAGAAATCAATAACAGTTAGAAAACTGGAAATTTTACAAATATATGGAAGCTAAAAAACACTCTTAAACAACCATTGGTTTGAAGAGGAAATCAAAAGATAACTTTAAAACTATTTCAAGACAAATGAACACGAAAACTCGACATACCAAAACTTACAGGATGCAACGAAAGCAATATGAAAAAGAAAATTTGTAGCAATAAATAGCTACATTTTTTAAAAAATGGAAAGAATCAAATAAGCAGTCTAAGTTCAAACCTCAGGGAACTAAAAAATAAAAGAATAAACTAAGCACAAAGTTAGCAGGAAAAAAAGCAGAGTAAATTAAAGAATAGAAAAACAATAGAAAAAGTGTTTGCTTTAAAAAAAATAAACAACCTTAGTTAGACTAACTGCTATGGTTTGGATATTTGAGCCCCCCAAATCTCCTATTGAAATTTAATCCCCAGTGTTGGAGATAGGGCCTAATGGGAGATGTTTGGTTCATGGGGGTAGATCCCTCAGCTTTATTGATTGCTTGGTGACATCCTTGAAGTAATGAGCTCTCATTCTATTAGTTCCAGAGAGAGCTACCCTGAGAGCTAGTTGTTAAAAAGAATCTGGCACTTTCCTCCACTCTCTCACTTCCTCTCTTGTCATGTGATCAGCCCAGCCCATGCAGGCTCCCCTTCACCTTCTACCATGAGTGGAAGCAGCTTGAAGCCCTCACCAGGAGCAAATGGAGATGCCACGCTTTTTGGACAGTCTGCAGAACCATGAGTCAAATACACCTCTTTTCTTCATAAATTACCCAGCCTCAGATATTTCTTTAGAGCATCACAAATGGAATAAGACACTAACTTAGAATAAAAGAGATAAGACTCAAATAAATAAAATTAGGAATGAAAGAGGTGATGTGACAATGAATGCCTCAGAAATAAAAAGGCGCACAAAGAACTATTATGAATAATTATCTGCCAACAAGTTGGATAATACACAAAGAATGATAAATTACTAGAAATATACAACCTACCAGAATTAAATCAACAAGAAATAGAAAGCCTGAACAAACCCGTCGCAAATGAGACCGAATCAGTCATCAAACTCTTAACAAAGAAAACTCCAAGACCAGACGCCTTTATGGTACATTGTAAGTATCTGAAAAGGGATAAATGACCAATATTTCTTAAACTCTTACAAGACATTAAAGAAGGAACACTGCTAAACTCATTTTATGAGGCTAGCATCAACCTGGTGCTAAAGCCAGACACAAAAAAGAAAACCACAGGCAAATAACCCTGAGAACATAGAAGCAAAACTCCTCAATAAAATAGAGCAAACAAAATTCAACAACACATTAAAAGATTTAAGTGGGATTTATCTCTGGGATGCAAGGATGGTAAACATATGCAAAATCAACTAATGTGATACATTGTATTAACAAAATGAAAGAAAAAAACCCACATGATTGTCTCAATAGATGCAGAAAAAGCATTTGACAAAGTCTCACATTCACTCATGATTAAAAACTCTCAACAAAATAGGTATAACTGGTACAAAAACAGACATATAGACCAATAAGAGAACAGAGAACTCAGAAATAGACTGCACATCTACAACCAACTGATCTTCAACAAACCTGACAAAAACAAGCAATGGAGAAAGGATTCCCTATTTCATAAATGGTGCTGGGAGAACTGGCTAGCCATATGCAGAAGATTAAAACTGGACCACTAATCCCCGCACTTTGGGAGACCGAGGTGGGTGGACCACCTGAGGTTGGGAGTCCGAGACCAGCCTGACCAACATGGAGGAACCCCGTCTCTACTAAAAATACAAAATTAGGTGGTTGTGGAGATGCATGCCTGTAATTCCAGCTACTCGGGAGGCTGAGGCAGGAGAATCGCTGGAACCCAGGAGGTGGAGGTTGCAGTGAGCCGGGATCACGCCATTGCACTCCAGCCTGGGCAACAAGAGCAAAACTCCATGTCAAATAATAATAATAACAATAAATAATAAAATAAAATAAAACTGGACCACTTCCTTACACCTTAAACAAAATTTAACTCAAGATGGATTAAACTCAAAACTATAAAAATTCTAGGAGAAAATCTAGGCAATATCATTCAGGACACAGGCATGAGCAAATATTTCATGATGAAACATCAAAAGAATTGCAACACAAGCAAAAATCGACAAATGAGATCTAATTAAACCAAAGAGCTTCTGCACAGCAAAAGAAACTGTCGTCAGAGTGAACAGACAACCTACAGAATGGGAGAAAAATTTTGCAGTCTATTCATCTGACAAAGGTCTCATATCTAGAATCTACAAGGAACTTAAATAAATTTACAAGAAAAAAACAACTCCATTAAAAAGTAGGCAAAGGACATAAACACTTCTCAAAAGAAGACATTTATGCAGCCAAGAAATATATGAAGAAAAGCTCAACATTACAGATCATTAGAGAAATGCAAATCAAAACCACAATGAGATACCATCTCACACCAGTCAGACTGGCTATTACTAAAAATTCAAGAAACAACAGATGCTGGTGAGGCTGCAGATAAATAGGAACACTTTACACTGTGGGTGGGGATGTAAATTAGTTCAACCATTGTGGAAGACAGTGTGGTGATTCCTCAAAGACATAGAACCAGAAATACAATTTGACTCAGCAGTCCTATTACTGGGTATATACCCAAAGGAATATAAATCATTCTATTATAAAGATACATGCATGTGTATGTTCAATGCAGCACTATTCATAATAGCAAAGACATAGAATCAACCCAAATGCCCAAAAGTAATAGACTAGATAAAGAAAATGTGGTATATGTATACCATGGAATACTATGTAGCCATAAAAAAGAATGAGATCATGTCCCTTGCAGGGACATGGATGGAGCTGGAAGCCATTATCCTCAGCAAACTAACACAGGAACAGAAAACCAAACACTGCATGTTTTCATTTATAAATGGAAGTTGAATAACGTGAACACATAGAGACAGGGAAGGGAACAACACACAGTGGGGCCTGTCATGGGGGTTGAGAGGAGGGAGAGCATCAGGAAAAATAACTAATGCATGTTGGGCTTAATACCTAGGTGATGGATTGATAGGTGAGCAAACCACCATGGCACATGTTTACCTACATAAGAAACCTGCACATCATGTACATGTAACCTGGAATTTAAAATAAAATAAAATAAAATAAAACAAAAAAGGTATAAAAATGTACCTCAACACAATAAAGCCCATATATGAAAAGTCTATAGCCAGTATTATAATTAACATGGAAAACTTGCCCTCTAAGACCACATACACTGCAAGGATGCCCACTCTCACTACTTCTGTTCCATGTAGTACTAAAAGTCCTGGCCAGAGTAATTAAACAAGAAAAATTAAAAACACATCCAGGCTGGGCCCAGTGGCTCACGCCTGTAATCCCAGCAATTTGGGAGGCTGAGGTGGGCAGATCACCTGAGATTGGGAGTTTGAGACCAGCCTGACCAACATGGAGAAACTCCATCTCTACTAAAAATACAAAATTAGCCGGGCATGGTGGTGCATGCCTGTAATCCCAGCTACTCAGGAGGCTGACGCAGGAGAATCGCTTGAACCCAGGAGGCAAAGGTTGCGGTGAGCTGAGATCACGCCATTGCACTCCAGCGTGGGCAACAAGAGTGAAACTCTGTCTCAAAAAAAAAAGAAAAACAAACAAACACGAATAAACAAACAAACAGACATCCAAAATCAGAAAGGATGAAGTAAAATGAACTGTTTGCAGATGACATGATCATATATGTAATAAAAACCTTAAAGACTCAACAAAAAACCTGTAAGAACTAATAAAGACAAAGTCAATAAAATTATAGTATATAAAAGCAACATACAAAAATCTGTTGCATACTATCTGAAAAAAATTAGAAAAGCAATTATATTTATAATAGCAATAAAAAGAGTAAAATAGGAACAAAAATCATCAAAGACATGAAATACACGTAATGTACACTGAAAACTACAAAATGTTTATGATGAGACAGAAATAAATGAAAAGTTACCCCATGTTAATGGATTGTTGGAATTACTGTTGTTAAAAATGTTTATACTATCCAAAGCCATCTAGAGATTCAATGTCATCTCTATCAAAATCACAAAGGTATATTTCACAGAAATAGAAAAAGCAATCTTACAATTCATACAGAACCACAAAAAATACTGAATAGCCAAAGCAGTCTTTGGTAAGAACAAAGCTGGAGGCATCACACTTCTGATTTCAAAATATGTTACATAGATACAGTAATTAAAACTGGTACTGTACCTCAAACAGACAAATGGTACTTGGCATAAAAACAGACGTATAGACCAATAAACAGAATAGGGAGCCCAGAAATAAATCCATGCATATTTAGTCTGAAGGGGTGGCCTGCCCCTCCACACCTATCTTGTCAAGTGGGACGAGAGACTAAGAAAAGAAATAAGACACAGAGACAAAGTATGGAGAAACAACAGTGGGCCCAGGAGACTGGCACTCAGCATACCAAGGACCTGCACTGGCACCGGTCTCTGAGTTCCCTCAGTTTTTATTGATTATTATTTTCACTATGTCAGCAAGAGGAATGAGGCAGGAGAGCCCAATGATAATAGGGAGAAGGTCAGCAAGAAAACATGTGAGCAATAGAATCTGTGTCATAATTAAGTTCAAGGGGAGGTACTATGCCTGGATGTGCACGTAAGCCAGATTTATGTTTCTTTCCACCCAAACATCTCAGTGGAGTAAAGAATAACAAAGCAGCATTGCTGCCAACGTGTCTCGCCTCCCGCCACAGGGCGGTTTTTCTCCTATCTCAGAATTGAACAAATGTACAATCGGGTTTTATACCGAGACATTCAGTTCCCAGGGGCAGGCAGGAGACAGTGGCCTTCCTCTATCTCAACTACAAGAGGCTTTCCTCTTTTACTAATCCTCCTCAGCACAGACCCTCCACGGGTGTCAGGCTGGGGGACAGTCAGGTCTTTCCCATCCCATGAGGCCGTATTTCAGACTATCACATGGGGAGAAACCTTGGACAATACCCGGCTTTCCAGGGCAGAGGTCCCTGCAGCTTTCCGCAGCGCATTGTGCCCCTGGTTTATCGAGACTAGAGAACGGCGATGACTTTCACCAAGCATACTGCCTGTAAACATTTTGTTAACAAAGGCACATCCTGCACAGCCCTAGGTCCCTTAAACCTTGATTCCATACAACACATGTTTTTGTGAGCTCAAGGTTGGGGCAAAGAGGTTGGGGCAAAGTGGCTGAGGCAAAGTTACAGATTAACAGCAACTTAGGGCAAAGCAATTGTTCAGGGTACAGGTAAAAATGAAGTTTCTTATATCTTCCCTTTCTACATAGACACAGTAACAGTCTGATCTCTCTTTCTTTTCCCTACATAGTGAACTGATATTTGACAGGGCACTAAAACATGCAATTCAGAAAGCATAGTCTCTTTAATAAATGGTGTTGGGAAAACTAGATATCCAGAATGAACTAGACCCTTATTTTACACCATATACAAAAATAAACTCAAAATGGATTAAAGATTTAAATAAAAGACCTGAAACTATAAAAGTAGTAGAAGAAAATATAGAAAAAAACTTTCTGATATCAGTCTGGAAATAATCTTTTGGAGATGACACCAAAGGCACAGGCACCAAATGTAGAAATAGACATATGGAGTACTACATCAAACTAAAATGCACCTACACAGAAAACAATCAGCAGAAGGAAAAGGCAACCTGTGAAATTGGGGAAAATATTTGCAAACCATATATTTGATAAAGGTCCAATGTCCAAAATATACAGATACCCAAAATCTCAATACCAAAATAACAAATAACCCAATTTTTAAAATGGCAAAGGACCTAGACATTTCTAAAAATAAGACACACAAATGCCCAACAAGTATATGTAAAGGTGCTCAACACCTTTAATAATTAGGGATATGCAAATTAAAACCACAATGAGATATTACCTCACACCTATCAGAATGGTCATTATAAAAAAAAAGATAAATGTTGTTGAGGATATAGGTGAAAGGAAACTTTTGCATACTATTGATAGGAATTTAAATTGGTACAGCCATTATGAAAAACGGTATAAATTTCCTCAAAAAATTAAAAATAAAACTACCATATGATCTAGCAATTTTACTTCTGGGTATATGTCCGAAGAAAATGAAACCAGATAATCCAAGAGATATCTGCACGCCCATGTTCATTGCAGCATTATTCAGAATAGATAAGACACAATGAAATATTATTCAGCCTTGAAAAAGAAGGAAATCCTATTATATGAAATAAGCTAGACACAGAAAGGCAAATACTGCTGCTCTCATTTATATGTGGGATTTTAAAAAGTTGAACTCATCAAAACAGAGTAGAAAGAACAATGGTTGTCACTGGCTGGGGGTAGGGACAATGAGGAGATGTTGGTCAAAGGGTACAAAGTTTCAGTCATGCAGAATAAATTAATCCTGGAAATCTAATGTATGGCACGGTGAATATAGTTAATAATACTTCATTGTACACTTGGAATTTGCTAAGGACTTGGTGTTCTCACCACCACAACCAAAAATTTGTAACTACTTGTGTTAATAGATATGTTAATTAGCTTCATTGTGATAATTATTTCACCATGTATACATTTACCAAGATATCATGTTGTATATCTTAAATATATAGAACTTTTGTCCACTGTATCTCAATAATGCTATAAAGAAAGGTTTATTTTTGCCTCTTTCCACTCAATGCCCCTACCTAAAGCAAGAGGTATTCTTAATTCTATCACCATAGATTACTATTGCATGTTACTGAGTTACATACAAATTATTTTATTCTGAATGTGTAAGTAAATAAATAACACTTCCAGCTGATTCTGACATATCTCAATACATGAACATAACAAATGTAATTAAAGTTGTACTAAGAAAGAGGAAAAAGTTTTGAGGAATCAGAAGTTTCCTAGAGGAGGAATTTGTGCTGGGTATTAACAAGTGGGCAAGATTTGCTAGGTAAAGATGGCCTAGAGAATAGGGTTACAAGCTCCATGTTGCATGACTCCAGGGAGCACAATCTACACTGTGTTGTGTGGTTGCAGCCTACTGGAGACCTATTCTGAAGATGTATTTTATAATGTGAATAGTGCCCTTGGCATTGTATAATGTGGCAGCCTTGAAAGAATGAGGCAAGAAAATTAGGTTGGCACTAAATTACAAAGGGCTTTGAATACTGCAGCTTATTTCATCCAACTGGTAATGAGGAATGTATGTAAAGTTTCTTAGCGTCCTAGGGAGTTGCATGACCAAATCAGCACCCTAGACATATTTATATAACAACGGGATTAGACATCGAGGAAGAGATAGTGACAGAGAGACAGACTAGGACATTTTTGAATTAATGGCAAACCTGAATAAGTGTAAAGGCAGGGAAAACAAAGAGAAAGGTTTTGGTCCAAGAATAACGAACAAGAAGGCCAGGCCTTGCTGACTGCTTATATGTGTGGGAGAAGGAGAGAGAGATTATCATTAGTTTTCTGACTTCGGGAGTTTAAGTGACTCGAAAAGTGGGTACTGATGTTAGAAACAAAAGTCTGAAGAGTCAGTTGGGGCCATTTTAGGCATATCAAGTTTTAGATGAAAGCAAATCATTCCAGTAGAAATATATTTGGAAATGTGATTGGACCATGTGAACGTCCTAAGAGCTAGAGATTTTGGAGGTCTTCCAACTTGCAGGAAGAGCTGAAGTCACTGGGAGCTCATTCTGAGTATTGCTCCAGTGATTTTTTGAGGGGTATGTGTCTGGAACTCAGATGAAACTCATCTCCAGGCTGCAGTTCTTTAAATAAAATATGTAAATCCATCCTAAAATAGAGCTTCACCGCCATAATGAGAAATTGTTCTCAATATAAATAGCTATTGCCCTATGCAAAAGGCTCGTGCATGAGTATCAATAATGTTGACAAAATTGCTTTCTTAAAAAAAACTTCTATAAGGTACAATGACTCATAAAACCTTTGCAAAGTAAGTTCATAAATACTGATTAAAGAGATGGCACAGACCAGATGATGGAGCACCATGATTCCTGGATTCTGTAATGTAATAGCAATTACTACCAGGGGTCAGTCTCAGGTAGAAAATTAGATTGAAAGCCAGCATCAAAGTTGTTTCTATAATTCTATCATTTTGATGTTGAATTCTACATATCATTTATTTTTATCTTCTAAAATGCTATTTAAATTCTAAAAATAATATAATGAGATTATAAAGAATGAGAGGAGGGAAATGACCCATAATTCCTTGTAATTATTACATTTACATTTTTATGTTGTTGTAGTCATTGGATGCATAGAATTATGCGTCCTTGTCTTTGTCCCTTAACATTGGTTTTTCTGTATATTCCAAGACAGTCTTCATAGCTATTAGTTTAAATGGCCATCCAAATAAATGCATCAAAACTGATGGAACCATGTTCTTGGTGATGGGAATTGAACTTATTTCCACTTTTTCAAAGCAAATAGTCTCTTATTCAATGTTCTTGTGACTATTTTTCTATATTTTGAATTTTTAAAAATGAATTAAGTTGCCAGAAAGGAAATTACCAGATCAAAGGAAACCTGTGTTTTTTTGTGGCTCTTAATACATATACGAGAATTCATCTCCCAAATTTTATTCTGATTTTCTCTGGTGACAGCACAAAACTACTCTATAGCACCTCTGCTAGCATTAGATATTATAATTTTTAAGTTGCTAATTTAGTATGTGAATGGATGTATTTTATTTTTATTAAAACCTAAATCTCTTTTGAAGTGAACGCATTTTCTTTTGTAGCTTTTATTATGTGTGTGTAGTTGCGTATGAATCATTATTTTCCATCATAAAAGCAGTAACATGCATGCATTTCTATCTAAAATTTCAATCAGAACAATGGTGGATTTAGTGTGCATCCTTGGAGGTTTTGTGGCATGTTTTGACTTTTAAAATGTATTCATTCAACGTTTATTGAACACTTAGTGTATGCCAGCCTCTGCTGCATACGCTGGGATACAAAGAGTAATAGACAAGGGGGAAAGACATTACAAGCACAAGAAACAGTATTTGCAAAGGAATGTGAAGTGTGACAGAAAATGATGTTTTCATAGAACTATAGTTGCTCATTATTTTGGAGATAAAAGTTACCCATTTCTGTGTAACAAACTACTCTGTGTAACGAAGTTATCCATTTCTGTGTAACAAACTACATAATGGCTTAAAACAACAATGTTTTAAATATTTCTCACTATTTGGTGAGTTGGCTGGACAATTTTCATTCCAGCTTTGCCTGGGTACACTCACGCAGCTGCATTCAGCTAGGAGATTGGCTGAGACTAGGCTCAGCTGGGACATCTGGGATGGCTGGGCATCTCTCTTTAAGAGCATATTCATGGAGGCTGGACCAGGCTGCACTTCTTCACATGGTGCCAACAGAGTTTCAAGAGGGCAAGCCCCAATGTGTAAGCATTTATCAAGCCTCTGATTGTGTCACATGTGCTGATGTCCTAGTGGCCAAGCAAGTCACATGGCCAAGCTCAGCCTCAGTGTGGGAAGTAACTACAACAGCATGTGGAGCCTGGGAGGTGTTAGAAAAACAATTAATTGGAAGTTGTTAGAAAAACAATCTCATATAGGTACAGTTAAGGGAATAATGGGCAAAGAGATTAGATACAGATGCCAGATAGCTGCAGCTCTCATGTGCTACACTGAGTTAAGATTTTTTCGTTGTTGCCATAGATCATTAAGAATAACTGGAAGGGCTTTTGTAGTTTTGGAAGTATGACAGGGCTTTGTGTGAAGAAGCCCTGCTCTGATTTCTAGTTTTAGAAAGATCACTTAGGCAGTCTTGCATGATATTAGACGTGAGAAAATTAGAACACAAATAAGATGGTTGTAGCAGAAAGATCATGAAGAGGAGGAAATATGTTTGAGAACCATTTATTAGTAACAATGTAAGATTCATTAAGCACCAACTATGTGCCAAAGACTTTACATTTTATCTCACCCATCCTTATAACAATTGTTTTACACGGGTGTAACCAACTCTATTTTATAAGATTAGGAAACTGAGGCTAAATAGTCAAGTAAATTCTGAGGTACTTAAGGAAAGTTTGTGGAAGGGCTAGGATGTAATCCTTCATCTGTTTGATGCCAAAGTCATCGGTTTTCTCACTGTCTCACAGAAAAATGAAAGGCTGGAAACTGACAGTGATGAACAGGTCAAGATGGCTGATAAACCAGAGAAAAGCACATGCTTCTCTATTAGATTTATTACTCATGGGGTTAAACTTTCAGAGAGGGGCAGACGTTTTGGCTTCTGGATGCTGGGGTGGAGTAAGGAAGGGCAAAACACAGAAAGGAAAAGAGAGAGACTGAACATAATAGCTCGATGTCTTTGGCACAAACACTAGGGGTTTCTGGTTCCTACTCCAGTGGCAGCAAGCTTTGAGCATCAGGACTTGTCCTGGGGAAAGATAGCAAGTCAAGAAAGTTATTGGTATGACGCAGAGAAGATGGATAAGGACATGTAATTTAAATTCTGCATTCATTTAGTGACATTTTTTCTTTTAACACTGACTTCGTACTCCCCTCTTCATTTCTCCCTTTCAAGTGGCTCTTTGTGGGTGGGTTACTCTTCTGAAATGCCTACTTCCTTCCTCTTTTGTCTTACTGTCTTGGTCCCTGGGGAGAATGGAAATTAGTTAAGTGTGATGGGTGTTCAGGAGGCAGGCTTTGGTCCTTGGCCAAGAGATAACTAATTCCCCCATGAGTAGCCAAAAGTATCAACTTCACAACTCCCCTTCTTAGAGCTGAAAGGGTTTCTTTGTTTCTTCAATATTCCAAACCAGGGCAGTTACATGTTTTGAGAAATCCATGATTAGACTCAAACAAATCTCTCAAATCTATTCAAACATCAATTAACATTTATTAAGCTGTGAAGAGGAGAGTCAGATTGGAGATACACAAAGTAGAATAAAACCAAGCCTTTACTCACAATGCATGTGTAGGCTTTAGGAAGATAGGGGACCATCTTGTGCAGGAAGTTATGTCATGTAAACAATAATCATAACGTAAAGCAGACTGAAATAAGCTCTCAGTAGAGGTATGTAATCTGATACTGTGGAGAGGGAGAGAAAGGAAAATTTCATGGAAGAGAAGGCATTTGAGTGGGTCTTTGAAGGATGAGACGGGGTTGAGAAGAGTGTTCAAGGTGGAGAGCACAGTCCGAGCCAAGCGCACATACCTGGAAAGTGCCCAGTGTGGTTGGGGAATGGCTGGATTGTAGAAGTTAAAAATAACAGACTTTTTTTTTTTGGCCTGTATAAGAAATCTCAGGCTTTTGAAGTGAGTCTATCTTTTTCTCCAATAAAGTGCCCTCTGAAACAATGTCATTCGTTCAAAAACTGTCAAAAAATCACTAATCTTGTTACAGTACATAGCTAGTCAGACATGAGCAGGGCAGGAGTGCCCACCCCGGACCGTCAACCAGAATCATTAAGTGACCATCAGGTCATGGTCAGGCGGTTGTTAATTGTCTCTCTAAAATAACAATTGATCACAGCCTGTACCAGGGAAAGGCAGTCTTCGATAGACAGAAAAAACCTGAAACTGGTAATCAGCAGTGTCCCGATAAGATCTCAAGAGTTGGATGAGTGGGCACAAGCATGCACGCTAAGAGGCAAAATGGCAGAGTTTAACTGGTATATGACCCTACTCTAGAAACACTCAACTGATAAGGGAATGCCTCAAGGGAGCATGTGCACAATTTCGGGTAACACACTGCACATGGGGGCCCTCCCAAGTGCTGGCAGGCCACTGCACATGTCAACAGTTCACCCCAAGGGAAGAATCAGGGGAGAAGTAACGCAAGACCCCGGAGGCATGCCAACATGCAAAACCCCAAGTCAAAAAGTCAGACTGTCCACTTGATCTCTCAAGTTGCCTGCTTGGCCCTCTTCCAAGTGTAATTTACTTCCTTTCATTCCTGCTTTAAAGTCGTTTAATAAACTTTCACTCCTGCTCTGAAACTTGCCTGGGTCTCTCCTGCATTTTGACCTCAGTTGGCTTCTTTTTTTTTGAAGAGGCAAGAATTGAGGTTGCTGCAGACCTGTATGGATTTGCCACTTCTAACAATCTTAGATCAATTTATCTTGATTAGTTATATTAATGCAGGCTTATTTTTCATCTACTTCTCAAGGATTTAGCAAACAGGTAATGAAGGGTGGCACATCAATCCACGATCAGCAATTATTTGTTATCTCTGTGTACTCTGCCTGGCACATAGTGTGTAATTATGAGTATTTGTTGCCTGGATGAATAAAGGTTACAGTGTGGTAACAGACAGCTCCAAAACCTCAGTGGTTTAACACATTGCAAGTCTATTTCTTGCTCATGCTACATGTTCAGTATAGGCCAGCAGGGAGGTCTGCTCATACTAATGACTCAGAAACCCATGCTGAAGGAAGTGCCACCTTGATACATGCTCCTACAGTCATCAACACAGGGAAACAGAGACGTGGCAAATCTTCTGCTAGCTCTTAACGTTTCCATCCTAAGTGACACAGGTCATTTTGTCTCACATTTCATTGTCCAGAGCAAGTCATATCACTAGACCTGACTTTGAAGAGAGCAGGGAAGATAAAGAGCATCAGAATATTTGTGAACAGCTCTAATGATCACCATACTGGGTCACTCACATGGCTGGTTCCTTTAACTAAGCTTTCACCTTATATAAGCACACTTAATAAACATATTTTTGTGAATGAATGTTGTGAAAATACTGTTGCTTCTGTGTGCATAAGCAAGAAGCTAATTCCTATACCAGATTTTGTGTATAAATAAAATTATTTCAAAATTGTCCTAACAGAATTCTCTACTAGTCGAGCAAATCATGGTATTTTGCCTCAAATCACTTTAAATCTCTGTATTGTTTTCATGTCAGTGGCAGCCCACTTGGTATTTCTCATCTCTTAAGAGATGATAGCATTTACTCTAAAAACCTTGTTCAGTCATTGAACATCTTGCAGAAAATTTAGCTAGTGTAGACATATGCCTAGTGCTTGTACTAACATTTTCTATCTTCTATTCTGACACTTATTAGATGATTGCTTTAAAGCTATTTTTGAAGAGAGGACTTGAAAGAGGAGAATGGATCAATCACTGTTTAGCCTGCTAGACCCTCTTTGATGTACGGTAACCAAAAGTCATTCTCATCACATCACAGAAGGTTTAGGTGAGGCAAGCTTGTGATCTCAGCTGAATTCTTAATACACGATAGGCTGTCTAGTGTCCCCACACAGGGGATGTAATTCAGTTTATAATAAAAGCTCAGTGCCCTTATTGCTGTTACTATACACAGCAGACTTACTATATACCATCTATTGTATTTTTTTGGATGAAAGAAAAAGTATTAGATTATGCCCTAACTGCCTTTCAATGCCTACTTAACCAATTCATTGCTGCTGATTAGCATCTGGGACTCTAATAGGGTAACACCCTGGGCAATTCCTAGCCTTCCTCATGTAGCAGACCTCCATATGACTATTGTCACCTTGTGATGAAATGATTATGCCCATTCCATGGTAAACATGAGGCTGTTTTCAAAGAACTTGAAACATGCTGGCCATCTCATTGTATTAGCCATCAGTTGGAATCAGAGAATAAAGTAAAATAACGTCTAAAGATAGCTTTGTATATTGACCCTTACTGGAAGAAATGCTCAATGGCTGAGAGAGTTCATAGATAACCTAGTTTCTCATCCTCTCGGCCTCTTGCAACGACAACGTACTTGCCACCTCAGCAGACATATTATATAATCAATACTTAGATGGCCATTATTGCTGTTGGGCATAAAAAAATGCATTCAAAAGGCAGAAGAATCTTCTGGAGACTCTCATTCTGTCAAAGAGGGCAATCCTTAGGGAGAGTTTCCCTCCAAAAGCAAGACAGCCGGAGGAAATGTTGACAATGAAAGGCAGAGTTTCTAGGGCAGCAAGCCACTATGGGTCTCTTCCCTCCCCCAGCAAGCTCCTGGACATAGAACCGACCTTCGCTGATGAATCAAATCATGGTATTGAATCAAAGGAGCATTTGGGATGTCCAAATATTTAGTATTTTGTTTCAAGGCTTTCCCCAAACTTCCTAATGTCTTGAAGAATAGGGGCTGAGCCTTTCCATCATTAAACCACACTAATGAATACTAACTGGACATAAGGAAGTTGAAGATACCAAATTCAAAAAAAAAAAAAAAATGCTCTGGCATTGAATAAGAATGAATGTTTTTCACTGTAAAGATGACTAAAAGAATTTGATATTGCTTAATTTCACTCAAGAACTATAAGCTATACTGCCAACTGGAATGGAGTAGAAAACATTTCATTTAAAAAATCATTTATGGTTTGAGTCTCTCAATAAGACATTCTTTGAATTAAATTTTTTATTTGAGAAAGTAGGTAAATAATTGATTTTTCCAGAGAGCTTATTTTTGTTTTCTAGAGACTCTGAGTAGTTTTGTACAAAACTAGAATTCAATCATGCTTTCCATGATTTATAGAGCTCTATATTAAAAACTTTAGAAATACATATTGATAGAATGTATCTTGTTTACTTTATGAAAACCACAACTGTTACGGGATGTGGAAGAACAGGCACGTTAAAATGCTAACAAAGAAATCTCACAACTACCCCACCACCACCAAAAAAAATTCAAGTAAGCATGTGGGATTTGCAATCAGACTGCATCAGGGGGGTCAGAGATCAAAAATAAATGGTGGGCCACAACATGCAGAGCTTTTAAAAAATAATGTCACATTCTCTCATTCTCAGCATAAGAAATGGGCAACTTGTTCAGGGCAAATAATTGTTTGAACTGAGGATTTTATTATTAATCTCTGAAGACTGCTGAATTTAGGGTCACAGTAAGGGTTGATTAGGTACAAGGTGCATAAAGCTCTCCTCTGTCGATGCTATTGAAAGAAGCAAGTAATTTAGATTCAGAATTGGTCTTGGATTGAAGCTCACTCCATTACCGACCATTTTCAATTTCAGCTATACAATAAACATCAAGCTCGGCAAGGAAATTAGTACATTTGGTAATGTATTGGAAGAGATGGGTGGGTCTTTGACAAGATGACACTTATCACCAAAGCTTCAGTTAATGAAACCCTTGAGTGGTATCTGCGTTTGACATATTTTGACATTTTTTGAAATCACATCCAGCGTTTTTTCCCCCACAATGTTCTTCTTTATGAGAGAAAAAAAATCCATCTATCTTTAAAATGAGTACTAGAGTACTGCAATATTATTGGAAAAAAAATTAAAGCGATGCTGCCTGCCACTGACAGGAAGAACAAGGTACTTTCTCAAAATCTGTAAGGAGCAACAGATTCATAGGAAGCATTTTATTCAAATGAAGTCCACAATACATTTCCAGGAAAAGCTTCAGGTTTAAATGGAACATATTTAATCATACTTTCCCTAAAAGTACCTTCCACTATAAAATGTGATCTCATTAATGCGACTACAAGTTACATTGTTTAAAAAAAAAAAAAGAAAAGAAAAGAAAAAAACAATTTTGGGTACTGATTTTCTGAACAAAATAGTTTTCTTTCTTTCTTTTTTTTCCTGCAAGGGAATGACTTGTACCTTAGTAAAGGTGGGACTTTTGAAAAAGAAAATAATGAAGGAGAAGAGAAAATGAAGACCACCTTCAAAAATTTTTTAAAATTGAGAAAGAAAAACTGCAGGGGAAAATACAGGTAAAAAATAAACAGGGGAAAAGCAGATAAGAATGACGGCATCGAGAATGAACAATTTCTGACCTCAAACTAGTTCTGACTAGATCACAACCCATATTCTCTCACTAGAGTTCTCACGTTTATGTATAATTAAATGCTATTTTATTGCCAAGTGGCCTAGATAATGAAAAACCAGAAAAAGAAGAAAATGCTTCCAAAGTGACCGAAAATTTAGGTTCACACATTCTGAGGAGTGGTTTTTGTTATTTACTTTTTAGTTTTTTTCTGAAAGCTGGGTGAAATTATTATGTATTCAGATATTTTAAATCTCATACAGCTCTATTGTTCATGCTATGTTTTTCATCCATTGCTGGGAGAACAATTGTAACAAAAAATACAAAGCGTTCTAAATGGGGGGGGCTTACTGAACCCTACAGGACCCGGGTGGCACTTGCAGTGTGGTAGGCCCAGCCGGGTGGTCCCACTCATCCATCATTTACCCACCACGAGGAGGAGGTCACCTTGAAGTTTGGACTGGGGGACAGGAGAGAGAAAGAGCACGAGGGAGGCAGAAAGAGCAGAGCAAGGAAAGAAAAAAGCTGCTTTGTACAAGATAGATACCCTCGTAGAATTCAGAACACAGAGGACTCTTTTTAAACCTCCACTCCGTAGGTAATTTCTTTAAACCCTCTTTAAGACCCCTACCCTTCCTCACTTCCATAATCCAAATTTAAAACCCCAAATCCTGCAGTTAAGGAGGGCGGAAAAAAAAAAAAAAAACTGTGTTAGCTCCAGGTCTTAATATTTTCATCTCAAAAAACTGCATTCGACATTTTGCTGACTGCTGACTCTCATTCCTACCCCCTAAAATAATAATTTTAACATCTTGTTAAACACAATGAGCATTGTAGAATTGTTCAGTCATCTAATAATCCAGGTTTTGATGATTATGTCTGCTGTTCCATATTCATCTGCATCCACCCTACAGGTGTGGTAAATTAGTTGAGTGAATTGGGTTTAACTAAAATGACATGTCATCTGACCTCAAGAATGGCATTACAATTTAGCTGTTTTTAATGTCACAGGTATGGCCTTTTAGACAAGCATGCTCCCTAGGAGTCTTCTTTCTATTTTTCCAATTTTAATAATAAAACTGAAATGACTAAACTTTGAGTGAGAGGCTATTACTGTATTCAACGATGCTATTTAGCTGGGAGGCACTGGAATGATCAGACAGGCTGTTCACAGCTGGTGTCCATTCTGATTGTTGGTATCCATGCAATAGCAGTTGTTAAATATTTTGTTACATATGAAATATTTACCAGAATGATTGGTTCACTAACGGAGCACTTTTATTATATTCATAATTGATTAAAATGTGCATATTTGTTTAACATCTACCCATCCTCTCCAATACTCACCTCTTGAGTGAGTAAGGGACAATTTTTTTCTCTGCTTAAGGCAGTTCTTGCCATGTAGTAGCCACTCAAGAAATATTTTTTGTGAATGACCGAATTGGGGATTCCTCACATATTCACATTTTAGGAGTTTTCACAGCCCTAGAAGAATAATCACTTTATTCTCTTTGTAGGATTACTTGCTTATTCTTTCAGAATAATTCTGGCATTGAATAAAATAAAAACTGAAGGAACATTTTTCACTGTGAATTGTTATTTGATCTCCCTGTTTTTCAGAATGATATTTCTGTGATCAACTCTGTCTGATGTTCTGTAGTTCAACATCTTTAGAATTAAACCTCCAGTCTTCTGCAGGGTGGAGAAGCAGCAGTAACTCAGTTTGCTTGAGGTGAAGGAGAGGATAGGGGTTGGGTCAAGGGGAGAAGTTGAAAATTATAGGATTTTAATTCTCCTGTTTTTAGCATTAGCTGAACACAAATATTCAGAGAGACATTGTGCCTACAATTCCTGAGCTTTTCTGGAGTAATTTGATTTAAATCATCTTGAATCTAGACTTCCCAAGCAGCCAGTCTACATTTCAGCTTTCTCTGGTGTGTCAAAATTTTATTATTTCTCCTCTCCCATTTTCCCTCTCTTTATGTTGTTTCAGTCCTTCTATTGTCATTTTAATGTGGTTTTTGGAAGAAACAGAGGTCAAAGTATTTGGTAGATTTATTACTTTATAGGTTTGCTATATTTTTTCCATATTATAATTAAAAAGGAATACAATAGAATGTATCTACACATATGAAGTATTTTTATATATGTAATATACATAGGTATGTACATATAGTAATCTCTTGGTATCTAGGGGGAATTTGTTCCAGGACTCCCATCCTCCCCTCACCCTTTTCCAAATAACAAAATTCACAGATGCTCAAGTTCCTTACAGTCAACCTCTGTATCCTAAGGTTCTCCATCCATGGATATGGACAGCTGACTGCACATGCATGCACGCTCATACACTATATATAATACAATCTATCTGAAGTATATGCAAGGTAAAAGAATGATAAAAATGAACACCCATACACACCACCAAACTTAAGAAATATCCCATGTGTTCCTCCCTGTATTCTCCTGCCCTCCACTAAAGGTAACTCTTATTCCAAACTTGGTGTTTAAAATTTCCTTGCTTTTCCTCTCAATTTTCTTACTTTGGGATATTCGTTTATCAGTCTGCTTTGCTAAGTTATGCTACAGTGATAATATATGCCAAGAAATGATTTTTTTCCTCAAGTACATACTATGTGCAGGTTGGCTGTGTCTCTGTGGGTCAGTGTTGCTACGGCTTGGTGTTTTCCTCACTCCAAGACTCAGGCTAAAGGAATAGCCCCTATCTCAGTCTCATTGCAAAAGAAAAAGAGCAGTGCAGAACCATGTGATGGCTCTTAAAACTTCTGTTGGAAACACGTCAGTTCCATCATGTTTCATTGGTCAAACCTGTTATCAATGGAGAAGCTATATTACAGAGAAGGATAATAAAGGTGCACGGCAAAGACAGAGATGTATAATTCCTTTACAAGAAATGATGGTGAATAGTGGGAAGCAATAATAAAATTGACCATAGTCTGTTCTCTTGGGCATGAAAATTCATTTCCTGCCCTTCTACACAATAACATAATCCCCCATCTTCCAAGTAAATAGCCGAAAGGATGTATTCAACCACAGCATTAGATTCCAGGACTAGGATTTTGTCCTAGCTTTAACATCAGGTTCAGATACAGCTCTTCTTCACCTAGAGACAAATGAACTAAAACTAAAACCTGTGTGCCAAAAATAGCAATTCTGAAATCCTACTGGGCAAACATTGTGAAGGCCCTCTAACATGGGCAGAAGAAATATCTCTTGATTAGGCTCATTCTGTTCCCTGTGACTAGCACCACAGTGCATGGTTATAGATGACTCTTGGCTCCACCTTCAGGGCGTTTCTTCCTTTTCTATTATCCTCACTGGGCCACATCTGAAAAGGGCATTGGAAAATTTGGTCCCTTGGAGGCTAAGATTTTCTTGCTTCCAGCTTTTAGACTTAGAACAGACACAATCTCTGTTAATCTAGGTTGATGGCTCCTTGGGTTGTATGATCCTCTCAACAACTTCAATTCCATTTAAGACATGCCTTTCTTTCTCTAGATTTAAATTGATATTTTTGAGCTTATCAGACTTCCGTGGAGGAGCTACACCATTAGCCTCTTTTGAGCCATTTTGCACACCTGAAAAGATTTACCAGTTGCCACCATAATCAACTAAACAAAAGGCACTCCTAATATCCTGGATTTGGTCTATGCCTTCCCCAAACTGAGTTTTAATCAGCTGCTGTCACTCAAAGATATTCTTAGTTTTACTTTGGATGTGAGAATAAGTTGCCTCTTTCAAACTTCTAGGTCCCCAACTTTCTGACCTCCTTTAGTTTCTTTTCATCTTTTCTTACAAAGTGGTCAATTCTTTTGTGGGCTCATAGTTTTTCTGTACCACCATGTCAAATGCAGCCAACAGCAACCAAGACATGCTAGTACTATTCTGTCTTCCAATCTCCCTACCAAAAGTCACAGGGTCATTCAATATATTATCTGCTTTTCATGTTATTGCTGCTAAAGTTGCATTAAGTGTTTCACCACTGCATAATGGATTGCCATGTTTTCAGCCTCTAAAATAAGTTTCTTTGCTACCTACCACTCTGCCACAAAGCCAGTGGCACCTATTTTAGAAGTTTTTTTATGGTAGCACTGACTTTGAGGTAATAATTTTGTAAATATCAATTGTTTACAAAACCAATAATTACTTCTTGCTCACTTTGCATAGTTGGTGGTGGATTGTTTGAAGCTTTATTTCCTATGTCCTCTTCCAGAATCCAGGATGAAAAGAGTAGCCTTACATCAGAACATGCTGTGTTTGTGGCAGGCAGAGGAGGGTAACAGTAGAACCATGTGATTGATAATTCTTAATGCTTCTTCTCAGAAGTGACATTTATTGCATCTGCTAACACTTTTTTGGCCAAAATCAGTCACATGGCTGAGACATACATCAGTATTGTAGGAAGTGCTATCCACAACAAAGGTAAAAAGGATAGTGAATATTTTGAGTAAACAATATGATCAATCATAGTCCCTGAACATATTATATTGCTTTACATGTTTTTTAACTTTATATTTAAAAATCATAAAATATGTATTATTATGTAACAGTTTTAGAGTTCCACATTTTATTCATGACTTTCATCCGTGTTCATGTATATGGTGTTGTTCACTCATCACTGCTTTATAGTATTCCACTGTTTTAAACATATGAAAATTTACCCATTATAGCAGTTTCCAGGTTTTTGCTATTTTACATCACGTTGAAAAAAACAGGTATGTCTTCCAATGGACACATGAAAATGTTTTTTAGAATACATGCAAGGAAGAAAATTTTTTAGTTATATAGTTTTACATATCTTAAAATGTATTAAATAATGCTGAATTTGTTTTATACCATAATTATACCAATTTTTTTATTTCAGCCAGGAATATTTAAGGATTCCCATTGTTTCACACTCTTGACAGCACTTGGTATTGTCAGACTTTAACACAATTGCCAGTCAAGTAGGTATCTCATTGAGACTTATATTTATCTTTCTCTGTTCACATATTGCTTTTGTCTGTGGGACATTCACATGTCCTCTTCTGTGAAATGTCTATATATTCCTCTGGGGGAATTTTTTTGAATTATTTGTAATTTTCATATGGATTGTTAGAAGCCATTTAAAAATATGTATACATTTTCAATACTATTCTTTTGTTGGTTGCATGTGTTCCAAATATATTCTTCAAATTATGATATGGCTTGACTTTCTACTTTTGAAATGGTGTCTTTGATGAATAGAAGTTTTAAATTTTAATGTAGACAAGTCCATCAATGTTTTCCTTTGTAGTTAGTACTTTTTATATATCTCGCATAAATAATTCTTGCCTACATCAAGATCATAAAAATAGTACCAAATTTTCTCATGAGAATTTTAAAATTCTGCTTTTCATTATGAAGTCTTTAATCCACTAAAAATTTATTTATGTGTATGGTGTGAGATATAAATTTTACTTTTTTCAACTTGAAAATCAATTGTATACCTACCTTTTATTGTATTCTATTTTTAAATTACATTTTTTTTCTTTTTATGAGACAGAGTACCATTCTGTCACCCAGGCTGGAGTGCAGTGCTATGATCACAGCTCACTGCAGCCTCCATCCACTTTTGGACTCAAGTGATCTTTCCATCTCAGCCTCCCGAGTAGCTGGCACTACAGGTGTGTGCCACCATACCCAGCTAATTTTCTTATTCTTATTTTTTGTAGAGATGGGGTCTTGCTGTGTTGCCCAGGCTGGCTTTAAATGCCAGGGCTTAAGTAATCCTCCCTCCTCAGCTTCCCAAAGTGGTGGAATTACAGGCATGACCCACCAAACCCAACTAAAATGATAATTTTTAATTATTTAAAAATGGAATAGATTTTTGTGCACTGATTTTATATTTGAAATTCCCTACTTATCCAAAAAGTTTGTTTTAGATTTATTTTTAAAGAGTTATATCACCTGTAATTAAGAGCAGCTTTGTTTCTTGATTCCCAATCCTCTTGCTTTTTATTGTATTGTATTAATTTCTTTTTTTGATTTACTTATGCTTTCAACATTTCACCATTAAACATCATGTTTCTTGTAGCTTTTTTCTTTTTCTCCTTTATGCTATAAACATGACAAACTATATATTTTTATATATATTATATTTTTTCTAGCATTATATTAACCTTACATTTATGGATATATTTAACTTGGTAATGGTTTTTAATCTTTTACATATGGGTGGAAATAGTTTGAGAATATTTTATTTAGGATCCTACCATATTTGAGTGAGATCTGCCTAAAATTTGCCCTTCTTGTATTATTCTACCCCTTATCATTGTTTTCAATATTAAATCTATACCAGCTTCATAAAATGTGTTAATGAGTATTTCATATTTTTCTAACCTGTGGATAGAAAATTGGAATTGTCTGTTGCTTACAAATTCATCAGCAGATACTTAACAACCTAGGTCTGTCTATTTTTTTTCTAAAGAGTATTGATTGTTGATGTAATTTTTGTATGGCCATTGACCTATGTAGTTCGGCAGTCCTTCTGAGTCTGTTTCAGTAAAATAAAATTTTAAATTTTCTCTTCTTTTACTTAAGTCTTCAAATTCTTAGAATAAAGTTCTTCTTCATTATATCCTCTTGTTTACTTTTAAATTTCTGTTTTATCCTTAGTTATGGATAAAACAGAAATTTTAATCCTTATGTTTTATTTATCTGTCCATTCTCATTTCACTTTTTCTTAATTAATCTTCCTAGAGGCACATCTGTTTTACTAATCTTTTCAAACGATCAATTTTTGGCTTTGTCTTCTCTTTTATTTTTTATGATGCAACTTCTATAAACTTTTTAATATCAAAATTATTCATAGAACACTGGTATGGGCAAGGCTTGGAAACAACAGTTTCCAGAGGTGGTGAATAAGGTAACAGGATATAGATCTAGAAAACAACTTGGTTGCATCCAAAACAAAGAATATGATTTAGGAGCAGATAATTCTTATCTGTGTTTCTCAATTGGCTGGAATCTCTTAGGTACTTTCCTTACTGATTCCTCTTTTTAACTATGAGTTTAATACAGGAATTGATTTAGAACCCTATATAGTTCTCTAATTCAAGGTTATATGATAGGGCTGTTTGTCTAAATTTAGAAAATTTGTCAACATTTTCAAAACAAAAATGTTAAAATTTCTAGTGAAAGTGGCAAAGTAAGTAGATGGCTTAGGGTCTGGAAACTGCATATGGTTTTACAAGTTTTAAGAAATGTTTCTAGTCCAAAGTAAAATACAAAGAAAAAATTAGTACTATATATAGAACATAATAAGGCAGTTTTTACATTAAAAACAAATGTGAAGGGAAAAGCAATACAGAAAGGGTAAATCATGGGCTAACCTTATTGAAAGATGATGAGTAGACATAATAAACACTCCTGTTTGGGGATAAAACCACAAAGGAATATATTTTAAGGAATAAGGTAAACAGGAAGTAGACAAGTTCTTGTAACTCAGGCTTGAATTATCTTAATCCTGGAAATAAAATTAAAATAATGCCAGATTGCTAGAGCCTTCAGACATTCAGGAGGGCTTGTACCCCTGGATGGTTAGCAGAATCCTTCAGATGCCTTTCTGAAGGAAAATAACATTATCTTGGGCACCAGATTATTTCTAGAAGCAATTTTAAGCTATAATATAATGTTTGACACAAATTTTTTATTATACTTTATGTTCTAGGGTACACGTGCACAACGTGCAGGTTTGTCACATATGTATACATGTGCCATGTTGGTATGCTGCACCCATTAACTCATCATTTATATTAGGTATATCTCCTAACGCTATCCCTTCCCCCGCTTCCCCCACCCCACAACAGGCCCCGGTGTGTGATGTTCCCCTTCCTGTGTCCAAGTGTTCTCATTGTTCAGTTCCCACCTATGAGTGAGAACATGTGGCACAAATTTTTTAAATAGCTCAGTGGGGAGCAAGACAAGATGAGCAAAACCTAGCAGAAACCACCAGCAATAGCATTATTCCATAAAGGCTTCAAACATTGTCATAATTAGACAAAGACTTTGTGGCTCACGCCTGTAATTCCAGCACTTTGGGAGGCCGAGGCGGGCGGATCACCTGAGGTCAGGAGTTGGAGACCAGCCTGGCCAACATGGTGAAACCCCGTCTCTCCTAAAAATACAAAAATTAGCTGGGCATGATGGCAGGCGCCTGTAGTTCCAGCTACTCGGGAGGCTGAGGTGGGAGAATCGCTTCAACCCGGGAGGCAGAGGTTACACTGAACTGAGATCGTGCCACTGCAATCCAGCCTGGGTGACAAGAGTGAAACTCGGTTTCAAAATAATAATAATAGTAAATATAATATAATATAATATAAGATAAGATAATGTATGTGCTTTCCATGTTCTAGAAGATAAAAGACAAGATTAACAATTTTTTTTTTCAGAGAAAAAAGTAAACAGAAACCCTAAATCTGAACACAAGAACTGAAATTAAAAATTCAGTTGATGTGTCTAATACATCATATACAAATTATGAAGATACTTAATTAACTGGAATATTCTCAGCAATATCTGTCAAAATAAAATGATAGAAAATACAGAGAAGAAGGTAAAAGATGTAGAGAATACAGTGAGAATTTCTAATATTTTGGGTTCTAAAAAGAAAAGAGAGAAATAATAAGGCTGAAGAAAAAGAGGAGAGATATAATCAGGCTGAAACAAATTTTGATGTGAGAATAGCTGAGAACTTTCTAAAACTGGAGAAAAACATCAAGCTACTATTTAAGAACCACATAAATACCAGGAAGAATAGCTGAAAAACAAATCTACACTGAGATACCTAAGTGATAAAAATGTGGAAACCTCAAAATGGAGAAAAAAATCTTAAAGTCAGTCATAGAAAGATGTTACCTTTAAAAGGGCAACAATAGACAGACAGCTAACTGCTCAGCAGAAACAAAGGACCTCACCTAGCAATGAAATGGTGTCTTCAAAGTGTTAAAATATCTGTCATTTTTACATCTTCTGAAATTGATGGTAAAAAAACATACTTTTAGATTAACACATGAGATAATTCCCCAGTAACAGACGTGTTAAAATAAACACTAAACGATATTCTTCAGGCAGAGGGAAAAAAAAATCCACAGGAAAGCTTGGAAATGTTGGAAGAATTGAAAAGCAATGGAAACACTAATGTAATAAGGCGTCTGGCTCCATGTTTTGATGTTTGACTGCTGAAAGCTTTTAAGCTTCATTCCCTCCCTCTTCTTCCGTTCCACGTCTGAGCAAGCTAATAAAAACGCCTGGGTACTCCCTCTTTTGATGCCAGTAAAAGATTTAAACCATTCAAACCTCTACTTATGCAGAAGAACCCTCATTCCAGGCCTACTCTCTAATTACTGTAAAAACCAGTCTCCTTTTCCTCATCTCTCAAGATATTTTTGGACTAGTTTGGGAGGTCTATCCTGCTCTTCCCAGACTAATAAACCTTTTCATATTCTCTTGATATGTGTGTAGCATAATCACTTTCAACCTCCAAACCAAAATTTGGAGGTGCCATCCCACTTCTGATGGGTGGTCACAACAACTAGTAAGCGAGTAAATCAAAATAATCATTGACTGTGCAAAAAATCATAATAGTGTTTTATTGAGTTTTTAATATCTATACATAAAATACAAACTAATGATATTTATCTCAAATGGAGAATAAATGGAATTAAATTATTCAAATTAAAATGGGAATAAATAAAATTAAATTATTCTAATATCTTTGATCTATTTGCATCATCTGGGTAGAGTTTCAAATAACCAATTAGTATTAGATTTTGATAAGTTAAGAGTATATGCTATCATTTCTAGACTAACTACAGAAAGAATAGTAAGAGAATATATAGCTTTTGAGGAAATAGAGGGAAGATGGAATAATTTTAAAAATTATCTATCTAAACAAAGGCTAGAAAAGAGAGGAAAAAAGCAAAGCGGTAAGGAAACAGAAAGGTCACAACAGAATGGTAGATTCAAATTCAAATATATCAGTAATTACATTAAATGTAAATAGACTAACTGTTCCAATTTCTAAATCTATAAAGAAAAACATTACTAACTGCATTTTAAAATTATGATTCTGTTTACAAAGGACATATATAAAATATGTAGATATAAAAAGTTGTAAAATATTTGCCAAACAAAAATCAGTGTAACAGTATCATGTAAAGTGGAGTTTAAGCAAAAAGTTAAAAGGACATTTGATAACAATTCTGTATTTGTATGTATCTAATAAAATAGCCTTCAAATAAAGCAACAATTGACAGCAAAAAGAGATAGAGAAACCCACAATTATAGTGTAAGATTATAACATATATCTTTTATAACAATTAAGTAAGCAGACAGAAAATCAATTAGGATACAGTAGAATAACACAAAAAGCAAATGACCTAATTAATATGAATAAAAGGAAATATTTTAAACCTAAAAAAACATAGTTCATTTTTTTCAAGTACACTTGGAACATTACAAAATTTATTATATAATTGGCCACAAAGTAAGGTTCCACAAATTTTAAAGAACTGAAGTTATAGAGTGTATCTGTGGTTGCAATGTAATTAAGTTGGAAATTGAAAAAAAAAATGTTGCTGGAATACTCTTGCATGTTCAAGTAAGCCATGGTTCAATGAAGAGAACATACTGAAAATTATAAAATAATAGGCAGAGGCAGGAGAATCACTTGAGTCCAGGAGTTCAAGACCAACCTGGGCAACACAGCGAGACCCTGTCTCTAAATAATAATAATAATAATTATTATTATATTGTAAAATATTGAAATTACTAAATATCAAAATATCTAGGATGCAGCAAAAGTCATGTAGGAAAAACTTTAGTGTGTTAGAAGTATGTATTTTTTAAAATTTCATAATCAATGAACTATGCATCTATCTCAAAAAATTAGAAAACAACAAAACAAGATCCAAAGAGAATAGAAAGAGGAAATAAAATTAACAGCAGAAAACAATGATATTGAAACTGAACAATAGAGAAAATCAATGAAATTCAGATATTGTTCCTTTGAGAAGATTAGTAAAAGACAAATACTTATATTGCTATTAATGAAGAAAAAAGGGAAAAGGCACAAAAAATAATAGTAATAAAAACAAAACATCACTACAGATTGTACAGACATTGTAAGATTACAAGAGGAGATCATGAAGAACTTTTTCCCAAATGAACTTGAAAATGTTGTCAATGAAAATATCTAACAATATTACTTTACAAAACTAACACAAGAAGAAATATAAAACTTGAATAGTCCTATACTGTTTCATATTACTCTTTATTTAATAGTGAATTCAACCAAACATTTAAGGAAGAAATAAATTCAAACTCTTCCAGAGGCTACAGAAGGGGGAACACACTGTATCTTCTTTAACAAGACCAGAGTAACTTTGATATTAAAATCTAACAAGGATATTAAGAAAAAAAATTACAGATAATCACACTAATGACTGTAGATATAAGAATTTCAAACAAATTGCTAGCAAACCGAAACCAGTAATATGCATTTACTAGTTTATCTAGGAATTTGAGATTGGTATATTAAAACAGTGATTAGTGTAATTCTTTACATTAGCATAAAAAAGAAAAAAGTCATATGATCTAAATAGATGGAGAAAAGGCATTTGATAAAACTGAGCAACAATTCATAATTAAAAGCCCTTAGCAAACTAAACTAGGAGGGAGCTTCCTTAACTCAATAAAGGGCATGTAAAAAACAAATAAACACAAACAAGTCAAACAACAACAAAATTTCTATAGGAAAACATCAGTTTAATAGTAAATGTTGAAAGGTTTTACTTTGAAATCTGAATTTGGACAAGAATGCCAGCAGTCACTCATTTTATTTAACATTGTATAGGTACACAATGTGACAAGGCAAGAAGAAATATAAGGCAATGGATTTAAAAAGAAAAAATAAAACTATTATTCACAGAAAAGTATGACTGCTTACATAAAAAATCCAAAAAAGGTATGTATACAATTTTAAAATTTATATATGGATTACAGAAGAACGTTGAGTATAGGTTAATATAACCTTTTTTTAAAAAAAAGAAGTATACATTTTATGCCAGCCAGCAACAAATATTTAAAAAACAGAACTTAAAAAGTTTACATTTATATATAAATGTTTTATATATTATATGTAAATATAATATATAATATAAAGATAATATTATATGTAAATATAAACAAGATGAGTAGGACATCACGAAAAAAGACTAGGAAAAAGAAAGGAAAATGAACTGTTAAAGTATCATTGAGGAAAACTGAAGAAGACCTAAGTAAATGGAGAAATGTATCATGTTCATGGGCTCAACAACTCACTATTGTAAACATGTCAATTTTCTTCAAGCTTCTATAAATTCAATGCAATCCAAATAAAAATAGCTACAGTGGTGTTGTGTGCATATGTACATGTGTAATGATGGCCAAGGTTATTAGTGGGGTGTAGGAACTAGCTTATACCAACTCATGAGGTGCACCAGTTCATACTAGCTAACACCAAATCATGGGAGCCGACTGTTGAATATTCAGAAATTTTTGAACTGATTATTAAACCACTGTGGCTTGAAATCACCCATTGTGGGAGTAGGTACCCCCATGGAAATTGGCAAACACTACACATCAAAGACGTTTTCCCCCCCAAGAGTCAGCTTGCCAGCACACCACTGAACTTATTCTAAAATTGACATGAAAAGGAAAAAACAAAAAACAACAAAACAAGAGAATAGTTAAGACACATTGAAAAATAAAAATAAAGTGAAAACACGTGCTTTACCAGATATCACTACTTATTATAAAGCAACAGGAATTAAGACAGTTTTATTGATGTTTCTGTCAAAGGTTTTAGTTATAATTTTTTAAAGGTTAAGAAATATTCATCTCTATAGCACCTATAGTCATCTCACACATCATATGAATCTCACCCTTTGAAGAGCAGTCAATATTTCTTGTGTTGGCTCACTCCTTTTTATTAATTAATTTTCCATTACTGCAATTATTTATCAATAGAAGGTACTTAATAAACATTGAAATAAACATATAACATTTTAAAAGTAAGAATTGTTCATTTATAAACCACTTAAAATGTTCTAACATACCACCAGCAGTAATTTGGGAAGCCTGACATTAGGGTTAAATTATTTCTGTTTTAATTTGTCTGTTTCTCCCAACTCTCCTCTTACCAAGGAACAGACTCAAAAAGTGCTGCAGTCAGAAATGAGTCTGTCTCTGCTGTTTGGGGCTCTGCCCACAGGGAAGGACCAACCCCTCTAACTTTAAAGCCTGGTTCTAACTCTGGTCCAAAGACCTCAGCCAGGTCTGTAAACTGTTCCTGCTCACAGAGAGCGGAGACCACAAAAATAAACCCACCAGGTAGAAGGGAATGGTTTAAGTATATTGTAGATGGTTGGTAATACATACTTCCCATTTGTTTTCCATAACAAAAGAGACACATTTCTAGTTTTTGTGTGGTTCCAGATAGCACTGCATTCTTTGGAAATTCCAAGTTATTTCGATAATATCTTGAAAACGTGACTACCTGAGGTCAACCTATTACAATGGCAAAATGTTGATTCTCATCCTCTATCCCATTAGCCTTTGCTTGCTTTGTTTCTTAGGATAGCCATCTGAATCTATTAGTTCAAATTTCAAGGTTGAACCCTGACTAGTTACTTCACATGGGTTCTTAAAATGAACTACCACTTGACAGTGATTTATTCTGCATGCTACTGTTCATCTCCTACCTCAATAGGATCCTCCCTAAACCACCAAAGGTATAGTTCTTGGGGAAAAGTAAATAGTCATTGTCAAATTGATTCTCTCTCTCTCTTCCTTTCCCCTTCCCTCTTTCTTTCAAACACAAACACAGAAACTGATTAAACTGATTTCTATTTACAACTATAAAACTAACAATATTCAATTTCGTTAGCATACAAATCAAGTAACTAGAAAACACTTTACAAATAACCCAAAATGAAAGGTGAGCATCCTAATTGTGCCACTTGTCTAGACAAGGATCTTATAATTTTTCCAATCATTAATTCATTAATTGACTAATATGTATTCAGCACTGTTACATATTTTTGAGGATAAAAACATAAAAAAACACACCACAGGGCTTCAATGTATTTGCAACCTTTATATGCCTTCAGTGTGTTTACGTAGGGAGCAATGCAAGATGATGTTCTATAATTATACAATAGGTTTGATAATGCAGACTACAAGTGTTGTACTATCATGAATAATTACAATGTTGGCAATATTTTCCCCATTCCTCTGAAAGAGGCATTATTATTATCCCTAACCTATAGGCAAGGGTTAGGGAATTTAAGTAATTTGCCAAGTACTAGACAGTGTTTGGCAAGGCCAAGACTAGAACCATATCTAACTGCAAATCTCATGCTTTTTTCTATGTGTTCTCTCATAAGACTTTGCACAGTGTTGAACACATAGTAGGTGCATAGTAATTGAAGATTTAAAAACACGAAAAGTTCACTTTGAAATAAGTACAGATAAGATCTATAAAAGACAGGCTGATTTGTGTAATTGACTAGATAGAGTATTATATTCTCAATGTGGGTTCCCCCATAAACAGAGTCTTAGCTAAGGACTTGCATGAAGAAGTGAGCCAGAAACAGGAGTCGGGGAGCTGGGAGAGTGATAGATGGGAAAAAAGAAAGGTCAATATAAAGGTTCAATATCAAGTTTCTAGTTGTGGAAAATGGGTTTGATCTGCCAGACCACCTGGAAAGTATTCAGAATGCCTGAGATGCATTCAATGTCTCCCTTCATCCATTGGCTGAGGGTTCCTCCAAGAGGTAGTAAAGACCCACACTTCCTGGTTTCTGGCCTTGCTAGAAGGCTCCTACCTGGAAACTAGCCTGAGACAAAAAGCAGAAGGCAAGCATTTGCACTGAACTCTGTGTTCTAATTACAGCTGAAATCAGAGATGGGCCAGTGAGATGGAATATGATGTACCAGAGGTATGTGCTGCAGTTACTTATATTGAATTACTAAAGATTTTTTTAAATGGCTTGCAAAAGGTTCCAAAAATAATGGTTTTACCTTTTGATGTCAATTTGAATGATTTTGATAAAATTTACCTAAAAACACTCTACCTTAAATTTAATTTGTGGTTTAATTTGAAACACAACGGAAGCCAATCTACTTAACAGGTGGAAATCTTTCTCTAATTTGAATAAACTTTAATGAAATTCGATACAAGTGTGCATTTATTCATTTAATGTTTATAGAACACCTGTTCTAAGACAGGAGGTATTTACAATGTTTAATCTGACATGAACCCTACCCTCAATTAGTTTAGAGTCATTTAGGTTAATCACATCAAGAGACATTGTTGGTCATTGCTAATTCCATAGAAACTAGCAAAAGCAAAACACTGGGGTGAGCTAGATGCCTAGAGGATGGCGCACATATAGGGTCTGGGTCCAGGCTACCAGAGGGAAAAGGATCTCTGGAGAGTGCAGTAACAGATAATAGATAAGGAGGGGTCAGATAAGTACAATATAAAACCGCGATGACATAGGGAGTTAGGAGCCTCGCAACACATTATGCAGAATAACACGCTAAAAAAAGCAGGCAGGCAGCTGTTTGGTATCAGTAGGTAGCAGGACTGGAGGCTGAGCAGGTTGCCAAGAAT
Source organism: Mandrillus leucophaeus (assembly GCF_000951045.1). Classification (NCBI taxonomy): domain Eukaryota; kingdom Metazoa; phylum Chordata; class Mammalia; order Primates; family Cercopithecidae; genus Mandrillus; species Mandrillus leucophaeus. Next base: position 946,287 of record NW_012109364.1, on the reverse strand, counting down.
ATGACTCAGTCATAGGAATCAAGAATATTTTTAAACCCATAAGGACACTTCAAGTTGTTGAAAGCTGTACCACAGGTACAAATCTCAGTGACTTATTACAACGAAATGTTTCTCTCTCAAGCTATATGTCAGTGATGGGTTGGCTGGGATCTCTGTTCCATGTGGTCCTCCCTCCAGGATCAGGCAGATACAGAAGCTGCCATCTGGGGAATTACCAGATGCCGTGACAGGGGGAAGAGAAGTGGGACAAATTAACACACTAGGCCTTAAGCCTTCAGTCTGGAAGTGCTTTATACTACTTCTGCCCACATTCTATTGGCCAAAACATGTCATATGACCAAATGTAACTTCAAAGGGACTGGGGAAACCATATCTTCTTACAAGATGTCTGTGGAAAGACTGAGGCCAACCACACAAGTCTTACCCCTGCAAAATGAAAGGGTGAATAAATATCCATACATATACAAACATATAAATCTTTCAGTAGACAAAGACAATGTTGAGATAGGTTCTGAATGTGTTCCAAACTAAACCGTAATTTAAAATATCGACACAATGAAAACATTCCATGGAACTGTCTTTTATCATAGGTCCCTTGTCTCTCTCTTAAAAACCATATACTTGACAAGTTTATTTTATATTCAGAAAGTATAAGCACTTGGGGATGCTGAGGTGGGCAACTCATCTGAGGTCAGGAGTTCAAGACCAGCCTGGCCAACATGGTGAAACCCCGTCCCTACTAAAAATACAAAATTTAGCCAGACATGGTGGCGTGTGCCTACAATCCCAGCTACTCGGGAGGCTGAGGCAGGAGAATCACTTGAACCTGGGAGGTGGAGGTTGCAGTGAGCCGAGATCCCGCCACCGCACTCCAGCTTGGGCAACAGAACGAGACTTCATATCAAAAAAAAAAAAAAAAAAAAAAAAAAAACAAACAAAAAGAAAGAAAGTAGAGGCTCAATATCAAACATCATCCTCTAAGTTGTCAACTGTAAGCCAACATATCTGTAGCTCCTTCCTTGCATGAGAAAGAACAAGGGAGGCTGCTTATAGTGCTTGATTGGTGGGAATAATGGAAGGGATTAGGCCTCAGTAAGTTTGGGGGATAGACATAAATAGAGTAAAAGGTACAGTCCTAAAGGGTTTCCCTTTTCTGATTCTTCCATTGTTCAGTAGTTTCAATATGTAGACCTTGATTAGTAGGGCAGAGAAGTCAAGGAAACAAGGCCTCAGGCTCATATATACTTAGGCTTAGCTATGACCACAAAAGGCAAAAATGTCAAATTCAGAATGGTCCATCTCCTCATCATTCTCATTCTACATTCTTTCATTTTAAATATTTTTTTAAAGAAAAACTACTCTACAAATAAAAAAGAAAGATTAGAGCTTGCAAACGGACAAATCCACTGCCTCTCACATGTTTGTTTCTAGATATCACTTCTAATTTTATTGCCTCTTGCTGACTTTCAGCAGCATTCATTGCTTTTCCCCCAAAACATCTTAATGTTAAGTATGTTTTTAAAAATTCTAGTGTTGACCCAGAAGGGCCTTTCCCCTCTGTTAAATTACTAACACATTGATCTCTTCCAAGTCTTTACAGAAATGGAATAAGAAATTGGTTTATAGTCAGCGGAGCAAGATGGCCAAATAGGAACAGCTCCAGTCTCCAACTTCCAGGATGAGCGACACAGAAGACCGGTGATTTCTGCATTTTCAACTGAGGTACTGGGTTCATCTCACTAGGGAGTGCCAGACAATCGGTGCTGGTCAGCCGCTGCAGCCCGACCAGCGAGAGCTGAAGCAGGGCGAGGCATCGCCTCACCTGGGAAGTGCAAGGGGGAAGGGAA
>NW_012109364.1:921306-937035 GCF_000951045.1 Mandrillus leucophaeus | reverse complement strand
AAAAAAAAAAGAAATTGGTTTTTACCTATCAACACTTGTGTTTCTCTGTGGTCCTTAAACTCATTCATGCTTTTTGAACTAATAAATTCCCAAGTCCCATAAACTGTTCTCCCTTTACATTCTCCTTAATATGCACATACTCCCAGCTTTTAATATGGTTGAAAACACACTTTCTTCTTCTTCTTTTTTCTTCTTTCTTCTTCATTTATTTATTTTTTTGAGATGGAATTTCGCTCTTGTTGCCCAGGCTGGAGTGCCATGGTGCGAGCTCAGCTCACTGCAACCTCCGCCTCCCGGGTTCAAGCGATTCTCCTGCCTCAGCCTCCTGAGTAGCTGGGATTATAGGCATTCACCACTATGCCTGGCTAATTTTGTATTTTTAGTAGAGATGCAGTTTCTCTATGTTGGTGAGGCTGGTCTCGAACTCCCGACCTCAGATGTTCCACTCACCTTGGCCTCTGAAAGTACTGGGATTACAGGCATGAGCCACCGTGCCCAGCCATCCTTTCTTCTTAAAACTTTCTGTTCATTTGGCTCCTATGACAATGTGCAATCCAGATTCTTTTTCGCCTTCTCTGTCATCAATGGCCTCTTTCCTTATCCTGATTATTTAAAAGGGTAAAAATTCTTTAAGGTTCTGTTCTAATGTGTTTTCTTTCTGGACCACATAATCTCTCCCAAGCCTTCAAATATGACCTCTGTGAAAGGCACTGAAATTGGTATCATTAATCTTGACTTCTTTATAGAGTATGAGACACTTGCAAACACCTTTGAATATGTCATACATCCACTCAAAACTGCACTGGGTTCTCAGAACAAAACTATCTATTGAACAAATTCTAAACTCTACATCTCATGCTAAGATTTAAGTCCTCCCTGATGCTGCTCCAATCTAATTTCTGACTAGTTCCTGTTCTAGTCCACTTCAAGAATCCTATACTCCAGTGAAACAGAACTCCTCACTGTTCTTTAATTCCAATTCCCTTTTTTACTGTCTTTACCTGTGATTCTACTATTTCTTCTACTGAGCATGCCTTCCTGATGTCCACATTGTACCCATGCTTTAACAGGAATGTTTTATAAGATGTTTCATAAACTTCAAAACTAAACAAAGTGCAAACCATATGCGAATACATCATAAAAGAAAGTTACCTGCAGCAGACAGATGTTCCATTGAGCATTCTGTTTATATATGTCCAGAATGTTGGCAAAACCTCGAGCATGTTCATAACAAGCCTTTTGTCGCCTCGGTTCTTGTGTCTCTGCATCTTCTTGCTTTTTCAGAGAAGTAATTTTCCTTTTAATACTTTCAAATTCCCTCATAAAGTCACCTCCTGCCAAACCTTTCTATATACCATTTCCTAGGAAATAATCAAGCTTTCTCTCTTCCCCTTTCTGAGGAAATGTTAAGAAGCTATTTGCTTCTGTTTCTCCCTTCTTTTGCAAGAGTGTCTTCTCCCTTTTTTCTCTATGCCTCTCCCCTCTTCAATCTTAGCATTTGATTTGACACAGAACACACTGTCACACATCAGCAGCCACCTGCAGTGACAACTTTATTTCTCTATCTTGTTTTTCTCTGGCCTACGTATAAACAAATACATTGACATAGCATTCAGATTAAACGTCAAAGGCACTCTCTTATGTAATATACATATGTACACACACGTTCAGAACTTTTAAGTTACTAGCTAATTCTAGACTCATAATTTTACTTTTGATCTTCTCTCCCCAGATAGGCTAATTCATGACCCGTAAAACCACTCTCAGCAGATCCACCAGGGGAAGTCATCTTGATTTCATCTCTGTGCCCCAGGAGAAAATTAGAGTGCGTGTGAGAAGGCCAAAGGTCCAGGTTGTAGAAAAGTGTTCATTGCAGCAATGTCTCCAAAGGAGGGAGTAGGGTGATAAGGCCACTTCACTTTTTTATTCTTTTGTTGATTTCCCTTTGGACTTGTCAAATGAAGTGCTGAGATGAGCCCTCTCCTTCCTACAGCTCAACAATAGAAGTGAAGATGCCACAAACACTCCCAGGATAAAGGAGATAAGACCCAACGGGGGCAAAGGGAGAAAGTGCCATGGTGCTTATGGAATCCATTGCTGGATACGGCCCAACTTGGACAATGAACCACATTTGTGTCACTACAATGGCAGCCTTCTTTTTCTAACCTTTGGGTAATGAAAGGCTCCAAACCCAGATTTCTGCAAAATGAGTAAACAAGTCTGATTTCTCTCAGGTTGACTCATTTTACAACTGTGTTTATGAGTTAGAAATAGATGTGCAACAAACCATGGAAAATGGGCTTGATGATGATCGAATGTGTTGTTATGCACATAACCACAGAGTGGAAGAGGGGTTTGCTAATACATTAGAGTGTGGTTAAACAAACAAACAAACAAACAAACAAACAGAAAACAGGTATGGAGAAATCAAAAGTCCTAGATTTCAAGCCTGCTTCTGCCATCTATGAACTTAATAACCTCAAACAAGTTAGTTAATTTAACATCTTCAGTTTTCTCAATTAGAAAAAACAGAGGTAAGAATATGTATTTCATATGGTAGTCATGAGAATGAAGTGAGATGGCATCCATGAAAGTGCCTGGTGGTGGGCAAGGATGATGGGGTTGCTTCCAGCTGTACTCACTGCCCCCTACTCTGGGCCTCCCCGTCCTCCACGGTGTATCATTTCTATCACAAGTAGGGGGGCAGAGTGCACAGAGATCCTCCTCAGGGATCTGGTGAGGACTGAAGAGATGACAAAAGCATCCAGGGTGGACTTGGCACTGATGACTCAGTACACACTTGTTCTCATTCTCGTTTGAATTGTGAACTAATATTGGCCAAGATCTTCAAAGTGAAAATACAATACAAGTCTTTAGAAATTGTTTATATACCCAGTTTTTCCTGCAGTGTGCCATCCTCTCATTCACCATCGCATCTAACACTTTATCAAGTGCTGTTGAGTTTTGCTTCCAAAACACACTTTAAATTTATTCACTTCTTACATCTCTGTTGCCCCTTTCAATCATTTTTCATGAGGAATCTAGAGTGGCGTTTTGAAGATGAAAATATGGAAATAAAGATAGTGAAACGAAGCCCAATTGCAAAATATTGCTATCACAACACTTGAAATAGTAAAATAAAACCACCGACGATAACAAAATAAAACCTTCCAAAAACTGTCAACAGCAAACAAACTAGCTAAGGGTTGCAACCATATACCATATGTTTCAAAAGTAATGTATAGAAAAAGCATTGTGACCAATCTTTCACCTTGCAGAGCTGGAAAGGGAGGGTCTGCAAATCCCAGGAATTTTCATTAATAACTCCTGCCCCCCAATTAGTAGAGATGTGGACTGAGATGAGTGGGTGGCTTAGGGAAGAGTCAAAGTGAAACCTTCTGGTGTGAATCCAAGTTGCTCAGCAGACACAGGTGAGCAGGGCTATTGTTTTCTTGGTTTCCACACTGAAGAAGGGTCAAAGTGTGAAATGTAGGGCCTCTGCTGTGATGGTAGAATAAACTCTGGGTAGGACATTTAATGAGATATTAGGAAAAAGAGCAAAGTTCTGTCATTCAAGGTCACAGAATAGTTTTCTTCTACTACCCTCCCTCACCTCACCACTTTCAAACTACAGAAAAATGGACCAAACAGAAGTATTCCAACTCTCTAAGTGTAGCTTGGAGAGGAAAAAAAAATAGTTCTGAAATACAGTGGGAAAGAAATAAAGAAGAACTTAGTCATACAAATTCAGGGTAAATGAATGTCTGCATAGAAATGCTTATGTTAAGCACAAGCAAGAGGAGAAATTGCAAGGCAGCAATACAAACGAGATACAGCAAATAAACATATCCATGAACATCTAACAAAGAAGAAGAGAAAAACAAATGATAGAGCATAGCATACTGAAGACAGGTGAAAAACCCAACCTGGAAGAAAACATAGCCTAAGGAAAAGTCAAACATTCCTCACAAAAGCTTTGAGTTATAAAAGAATTTAATAAGTGAATGAATATAGTGAAACAAAAGCTCAAAAATAAGAAAAAGTGGGCCGGGTGCAGTGGCTCATGCCTGTAATCCCAGCACTTTGGGAGGCTGAGGCGGGCGGATCACGAGGTCAGGAGTTTGAGACCAGTCTGGCCAACATAGTGAAACCCTGTCTCTACTAAAAATACACAAGAAATTAGCTGGGTGTGGCGGTGTGCACCTGTAATCCCAGCTACTCAGGAGGCTGAGGCAGGAGAATCACGTGAACCCAGGAGGTGGAGGTTGCAGTGAGCCAAGATCGTGCCACTGCACTCCAGCCTGGGTGACAATGAGACTCTGTCTCAAAAAAAAAAAAAAAAAAAAGAAAGAAAGAAAAAAAGAAAAAGTGGAGGAAAAAACAGACTACAAGAATCCAAGTAATACTATCACAGAACAGCAGCAAAAAAATTAATGATCCCTGACTGACTCTCCAGGCTCATCTTTCACAGCTTCTCATCTTTATGTTCTCTGAGCTCTTTGAAAATAGCTGGGGCCTCCACACTGACTGCCTCTTTTCTCTTCTCTTTATCTGTTACTTTCTATTCACTTTTAATTACTTAGCTTTAGGTTAATTTAAAAAAAAAACAAAAAAAAAAAAACAAAAAAACCCTTACTCTCTAGTCCAGATTAAGTCTTCGGTCTATACTCTTAAATAAAATTCATTTTTTTCTTCATAATATCAATAGCTATTTGGAATTCAGTATTTGTAGGATTCTACGCCTACTATCTATCTCCTCATTAAACTGTAAGCTCCATGAAGGCAGGGACCCTGTCTATCTTTTTCACTACTGTATCTCCACCAGCCTTGTGCCCAACACATAGTAAGTACTCAACAAATGCTTATTGATTGATCCAATGGATGAGCAAAAAACAAGTATATTTGGGAAAAACAGGAGGCTGCAATATGATGGCCACACTCGAGTTTTTGTGACTGTCCTGGACCCTTTTAAAGAGAGCGTCCAGCATTTGATGCAACACACTGACAGGAGAGAGAAGTGAGCTTGAGTTTTGAGAAGAGTATAGTTCTTTGTTACTTCCACAAGCCCAACTGAAAGTTCTTGCTTGACAGTAAACTGATTAAAGCTGGATTTTCAAACTATATTGGTCCTATAAGCAGAGGTGACTGATAGATAAAAGTGGTCTGTTGGAACAAGCAGTCTCATATGCTTTTTTATTGTGGAAAGATACTTATGCCTAAAGAATGGAAGAGTAAAAAGAGCCAGAACAAGAATGCAATGCAATGCACACATGTAGAAAAGAGCAGCATTGGCAGATATGGATGAAAACAAAAATAAAGGTAAAAATCTAATGTTCAACTTACAACCTGAAGCAAATGGTCCCTGTTTTCTACATTAACATCTCCAAACTAATATGGATGTCACCACATAATCACCTAGTAAGCAAAATGAAAGGACGTATGATTTCCTGTATTTCTACAGTTAAACTGAGTGGACTGTTCACTTTTTAAAGGGATCGTTCATTTAAAAAAAATAGATTCATTGAAATAGGAAGCTCTACTAACAACTTAAATGAATCTACTTTTAAAATTTGATTTATTTTTACAGCCATGTCCTTACTGAGTAACTGTAAATGTGATGTAAGACTGAGTAGGGGATGGCACAGGCATTAATGAAAAGTCAGAGCACATTTTGACTAGCACTTTGGGAGGCTGAGGTGGGCAGATCACGAGGTCAGGAGTTCGAGACCAGCCTGGCCAGCATGGTGAAACCCCAACTCTACTAAAAATACAAAAATTACCTTGGTGTGGTGGCATGCGCCTGTAATCCCAGCTACTTGGGAGGCTGAGGCAAGATAATTGTTAGAACCTGGGAGGCGGAGGTTGCAGTGAATCGAGATCACACCATTGCACTCCAGCCTGGGCGACAGGGCGAAACTCCCTCTCAAAAAAAAGAAAAAAAAAAAAAAAAAAACAAATTGAAACAGACGTAACCACAGAAGACAGAAGAAATATTTCTGCACTGTTTTCCAGTAGGAAATTGATGCTTCTGGGAAATGATGAAGTTCAAGGGGGACTAGGAAAGAAACACAGGAAGATTTCAAAGGTGGTACTAATGAGACATGGGTCATCATCTTACATCTTTGTTCTTAACATTCAAAGTGCTTTTAATTTTTTCATGCTTTGTCTCTCTCATGAGATGCTGCTTTACAGAGCTGTTTGACAGAAGAGCAATTATGAGACAAATATACATCTCATTGTTTATTTTGGGATGAAATACTCCATATAAGGAAAAAGGAACCTAAAATTTTGGAATGACAATGATGAAACTATTACTTATAACTAATATATGAACGCTTACTGTGTTCTAGGTAATGCTTTTCTCATTTAATTCTTCAACCATCAGATATGGGCAACTACCACTTTTACAGTAGAAAAAAAATAGGCATAGAGCAGTTAATTAACTTGTCCAAAGTAACTGATAAAGTCAGGATGAATATAGCTACCACCTTTCTCAAATTTATATCCTCAGCCTGGATATAATCCAAATATATATACTTAAAGTACTTAAGTATCCATGCCTCTTTGGTCTCACCCCATGAGGTTTTAATCTATCTAACCTACATCTATCTCATCTATCTACATCTATCTCATCCTCACCCTGTGATTACACTGAGCAACCAGAGCTGACAATCACTGCATTACCTTAAGAACAGACATTATGTCTTGATTAGCATTTAGCACCTAATGAATGCTAGGTACTGAATGCTACCTAATAACATTCATTACATACTGAATGCTAATCAAGACTGCCCTTTACCCTGACTCAAATTTAGAAAACCAGATTGACGATCCTGTAGCCTCTTGTCATCCAAAATGTGGATTGTTGAACCGCAGCATCACATCTTCTGGGAAGTTGAAGTTGGTGAACAAGCAGACTCTTGGACCCCACCTGAAGATCCCCAGGTGAACCACATGCATATTAAAGTTTCAGATGCCTTATTCTACTCAGGATTCTAGAACTTCTATAAAAATTGAAAAACAAGACAAATGCTTCTTATTTAACTGTAAAGTGCAAAAGTTCATATATTCAAACTGTGTAGACAAAGCCTCATTTCTTACTTTAATGTATTATTTGTACCAAGAGTGAATATTGCTGCTATTGTGGGTTGTACGTGTTGGTACATTTAGAAGTAAAGATGATGTGGGATAGTGTTTGGGATTACAGGCTTGCTTGTCATGCGAATGTAAATTTAAATCTTAGTTGTATCACCGATTCACCATGTAAATAGGGCAGTTCCTCATCTACAATATAGGATTGATCATGATACTTATGGGTCTTTGTGGGATTAAATGAGATTATGATTAGCACTCAGAGAGGGCTGAAGCAATCAATATCTGTGAAATAATGTGAAGGGAAGAGCTTCTGACCATTTGCAGACTCCAAAACATTGACTTCAGATCTAATCCATCCACTGTGTTAGTCCACTGCTAATATACAAAGGTACTTCATCAAGAATATAATTGGGATCTTCATCTTTCATAACAAAATGGCATCATTGCATGGGGTCTCCCTGGATTCATTAAGAGATTGCCTATGCTTAAAGTTCTGTTCTCACAGGGTGTTCAAGGAGAAACTGACAACTAGCCTCTGAAACTTCATCCAAACTCTGGTAAAAGCTTGAGTGATTTGCTATAAGAGGAGAAAGTTGGATATATGTTGTTTTCATTTATTCTTCAAAGTATTCTAAGTTCTGTACAATTCAGACTTTATCTCCAGAAATTTTTATCAGGTTTGATTATCTCATTTTCCTGCTTCTATTCCCTTCATCACCCCAGTATGTATTCTCAATTATATTTTTTCATATTGGCTGCACATGACTAGCAGCTATTAAGTTGATCTGTGCTAAATTCTTTAAGAAGTTGGAAGAAAAATTTCTCTTCCCATAAAATGTACATATTTTCTTTTGTCAGATAATAATTAAATAATTCATCATACCCACCTTTTTGCCTCAGTTGCTAGGACATTCTGAAGTAAATGAGTTGATCCACAGTAGCATTATTAGTTCAAGTGGTTTATATATTTGGTATAAAATTATGCTGACGGACATAAAAGAGGTTCGAATAAATAGAGATACTATATTATTGGATCATAAGACTCAATGCTATAAAAATGTCCATTATCTCTATATTATTCTGAAAACTAATAAAACCACTTAAATTCTGGGATATTTTTTCTAAAATTCATTAAAAATGATTAAAGGATGTCCAAAAAAGTTATATTTTTTTTGAGACAGGGTCTCACTCTGTCACCCAGGTTGGAGTGCGGTGGTGCAATCACTGTTCACTGCAACTTCGACTTCTTGAGCTCGGGTGATCCTCCCACCTCAGCCTCCCGAGTAGCTGGGACTAGAGCTGCATGCCACCATATCTGTCTGGCTAGTGTGTGTGTGTGTGTGTGTTTGTGTGTGTGTGTGTTTTGTAGAAATAGGACTATTTAAAAATGAAACAGATGTAACTACAGAAGAAATATTTCTGACAATGTTTTCCAATGGGAAATTGGGGCATCTGGGAAATGATGACATGTCACCATGTTGCCCAGGGTCAGAAAAGGTTATTTTTTAAATGACGTGGAGAGGTTTCTTTTACTAAACAACATGTTACATAATAAAAATAATTGAAAGAGCTGTTTTCTTTTACTAAACAACATGTTACATAATAATAATAATTGGAAGAGTATGATACTGATGCTGGACTAGTTAAACTGATTAATGGAATTTAAGAAACAAATGTGAGTATATTTTTTAGAACAGGGGTCCCCAGACTCCTGGCCACAGGCTGGTACCAGTCAATGGCCTGTTAGGAACCAGGCTGCAGGGCAGGGGAGCGGCGGGTAAGCGACATTACCTCCTGAGCTCCAGCTCCTGTCAGATCAGCGTTGGCATTAGATTCTTATAGGAGCGCGAACCCTACTGTGAACTGCACATGAAAGGGATCTAGGTTGTATGCTCCTTATGAGAATCTAGCTAATGATCTGGGATGGAACAGTTTCATCCTGAAAGCATCCCAAACCCCACTCCCATCTGTGGAAAAATTGTCTTCCATGAAACAGGTCCCTGGTGCCAAAAAGGTTGGGGACCGCTGTTTTAGAAGATACTACCATACTAACAAGGTGCAATTTTTAATAGATCGATGTGTTAGGCTGTTCTTGCATTTTATAAAGAAATACTTAAGACCGGGTAATTTATAAAGAAAAGAGGTTTAATTGGCTCATCGTTCTGTGGCCCGGACAGGAATTGTGGTGCCGGTATCTGCTTCTGGTGGGGGCTTCAGAAAGCTTACAGTCATAACAGAAGATGAGGGGGAGCCAGCACGTCACACGGTGAGAGTGGGAGCAAGAGGGCAAGGTGAGATGTGCCACACACTTTTAAACAACCAGATCGCATGAGAACTACTCACTGTCCTGAGGACAGCACCAAACCTTTCATGAGGGATCTGCTCCCACAATCCCAAAACCTCCCACCAGGCCCCACCTCCAACACTGGGGATTACCTTCCAGCAAGAGATCTAGAGGGACAAATATCCAAATCATATCAAGTGATCAGAGCATCAGTCAGTCAGTGATATTGAAATAGCCAAATATACATGAAGAAGAAAATAAAGTTATATCTCTACCTCACACAAAAGTAAATTGCAGATGAATCAAAGGCAAGTATTCAATATAAAGTATGCCAATACTTTAAAATGTAGTTGAATTTTTACATAATCCTGAAACATGGAAAGGTGTTCTAACTATAATACCAATGGGACACAAAATAAAGAAAAATTTGACATGTTTTGCTATATTAACATTAAAAACTTCTGACTGAGAAAAGTACAATGAAACAATTAAAGGCATAAATTGACCTAAGGAAACAAATGTTTACCACACAGACAAAGGGTTACCAGCCATATATAAAGTGGTTTAAAAAAAAATGAACTACCTGATAGAAAATTGTCCAGTGAACAATGATAGGCACTTAGTGAACATAAAATGGCCAATAAACCAATTTTTAAAACTTCTATCTCAATAATAATCAAAGAAATATAGATGAAACACGTTCTTTTACACAAAAGCCTCTTAGATTATGGTTAAGAATTTGGGGAAGAAATAGAAACAAAAAAAAATAGAAGAAAATGAGAAAGTTATTACTGAACTAATACTAACACTAAAAATGCCTACTCATGAAATAGATTTAACAATCCTAAAAAAAAAAAATTCATTCTTTTTTAGAACATTTACATAATTTATACTTTCCTTGGAAATTATCATTTCATTAAAGTTTTAATTTTTATTAATATCAAATTACATGCTATATAATTTTAATTTAAACATTTCTCTCTTATTATTACCACCCCTTTTCCATTTATATATCTAGAAATTGTGTTTTATTACTTATTTTTCCTTAATCAACATAAACTGAAGTTTGCTTATCTTATTGGCCCTTTTGAATGAACTCCAGGATTATAACCTCAATCATTTTTTTCATTTTTACTTCAATAATTACTGCCTTATTCTTCAGTAACATCTGATGGTTTTTTCCTGCTTCTTTGATTCCTTTTAAAGTTTCTTTCTGGTTTTTTTTTTTTTTTCCTTTTTTGAGATGGAGATTCGCTCTTGTTGCCCAGGCTGGAGTGCAGTGGTACAATCTCAGATCACTGCAAACGCGGCCTCCCAGCTTCAAGTGATTCTCCTGCCTCAGCCTCCCGAGTAGCTGGGATTACAGGTGCCTGCCACCACGCCCAGCTAAATTTTTTTTGTATTTTTAGTAGAGAGAGGGTTTTACCATGCTGGCCAGGCTGGTTTTGAACTCCTGACCTCAAGTGATCCGCCCACCTCGGCCTGCTAAAGAGCTAGGATTATAAGCATGAGCCACTGCGCCTGGCCTTAAAATGTTTCATTCAAATGCTTAGTGCATTAATCCTTTTTTCTCTAATAATAAAATTATTTAAATGTCTGAATTTTCCTCTGTGTGAAATTATAGCTGCATCTTATAAATGTTGATATGTATTAGCTTCATCAATTGCTAAAGTTTTTTTTTGTTTGTTTTGTTTTTGTTTTTTTTTCTGGAGATGGAGCCTCATTTTGTCGCTCAGGCTGGAGTGCAGTGGCTTGATCTTGGCTCACTGCAACCTCCGCCTCCTGGGTTCAGGCAATTCTCTGCCTCAGCCTCCCGCATAGCTGGGATCACAGGCACCTGCCACCATGCCTGGCTAATTTTTGTATTTTTTAGTAGAGATGGGGTTTCACTATCTTGGCCAGGCTGGTCTTGAACGCCTGACCTCGGTCTCCCAAAGTGCTGGGATTACAGGCGTGAGCCACTGCACCTAGCCAGTTTTTAGTTCTTTAACAAACATTTTTGATAGCGTATTTACTCTTCTTGTGACTTCATATATTTATATTTTAAATTTCTAGTTTCATTGCATCAGTGTCAAAGAATAAGTATTTATACTTTTTTGGCATTTATTTAAATGTTTTGTGCAATTTTTGTAACTTTCTTTTGCTATTTGAAAAACAGTATTCTCTGTGATTGGTGTATGAAGTTCCATACATATTTAAACAATGTTATCACTTACAGTGTTTAGCTCGTCTGCAATTTTGTCTTATCAAAGTCTCAGAGGTATGCAAGAGCCTTTTATGATTGGTTTTTTAAATCCAAAATTTCTAAATGTATCGATTTATGTTTTTCAGTATTATGTTAGTGAATGCACATGGGGTATTATTGCTATAGGTGCCTTGCGGAGTGTATATTTTATTTTATATTTTAACTTTTATTTTAAGTTCAGGGGTCCATGTGCAGGTTAGTTGCATAGATAAACTTGTGTCATGGGGGTTTGTTGTAGAGTATTTCATCACCCAGGTATTAAGCCTAGTACCCATTACTTATTTTTCCTGATCCTCTCCCTCCTCGCACCCTCCTTCCTCTGAAAGACCCCACTGTGTGTTGTTCCCCTCTATGGGTCCATGTGTTCTCATCATTTAGGTTTCACTTATAAGTGAGAACGTGTGGTGTTTGGTTTTCAGTTCCTGAATTAGTTTGCTAAGGATAATGGCCTCCAGTTCCATCCATGGTCCTTCAAAGGACATAATCTCATTCCTTTTTATGGCTGCATAGTATTCCATGGTGTATGTGTACCATATTTTCTCTATCCAGTCTATCATTACTGGGCATTTAGGTTGATTCCATGTACATGCTATTGTGAACAGTGCTGCAATGAATATACACATGCATGTGTCTTTATAAGAGAACAATTTATGTTCCTTTGGGTATAGAGCCAGTAATGGGATTGCTAGGTTGAACGGTATTTCTGTCTTTAGGTCTTTAAGGAATCACGACACTGTCTTCGAAAATGGTTGAAATAATTTGAGTTTATATTTTAACAATTTAAAATATGTGGGCTTTTTTCACTTTTCCTTTGTCTGACATCACTACCATTGTTTTTATATTTTCCTGGTTTTTCTTTGACCTTCCTTTTCTTTTCATCCTTTCTATATCTATTTTAGGTACGTCTCATAAACAACAAGTAGCTCGATTATATTTTGAGATCCAATATGAAGATATTTGTTTAATGATGGAGTTTAATTCATCAGATTTATCACAATAGGTACATCATTTGGTCTCACTTCTATCATCTTATTTTTTTTGTTTCTTTTATATAGCCTTACCTTATTTCTCAGATTAAGCTGAAATGACCTTTACGTTTAGATTATAATTATTATCTTACACGTTTTTTACATCTGTGTTACAATTCACACCATATTAAGAACAATACAATTATTAATTCACTCAAATATTAATTACCTGCTCTGTACCACATGGTAGAGTGAATTCTGCAGTAAACAAAACAGACATGATCCTTGCTTTCAGGGTATTTTTCTTCTTAGAAGGTGAGAAGAAAGAAAAGACAAACAAATTAGAAAATACTTGGCCAGTGGCAATCACTACATAGTAAATTAAAGAAGCGGTGCCTACTTTAAATTTAGAGGGCAGGCAAGGTTGCTCTATAGAAGTGAGATCCATTTGAAGAGAAAGAGCCAGCTGAGTAAAGATCAGTAACGATTCTCCCAATGTTAGGGACAGGAAAGAAAGACACTGAGATGGGGAAGAGTCAGTGAGTTTTAAAAATTGAAAGAAGCTGGAGCATATGTGGTAAGTGAGAAAGTGATAAAATGCGGCAGGGTCTAGATAAAGTAGGACTTTGTAAATTATAAGAAAGAGTTTATTTCAAGTTCACTACAAAGCCATTGAAGAGTTTTAAGATTGTGGGGGTTTGGGGATTGTTTGTGTTTGGTTTTTGTTTTGTTTGTTTGTTTGAGGGGAAGGAGTAACATGATCTGATTTTGAATTGTAAAATGTCCCTCTGCTGCTGTGTGTGAATCTATTCTAGAAAAAGCAAGAGCATCACCAGGACAGATGATGGAGATGGCGAAAAGTTACCAGATATGTTTCAGATGAAGAGATGATAGGCTTGCTGATGGATTGAATTTGAGGGGAGTGAAGTCAAGAGCAGAATCAAATATAACACTTAGAGTGTTTTTTTCCAGCAATTTGGTAAATAGTGGTGGTATTTCCTGAAATGTAAATCCCTGGAGGAGCGGACAGGTTTGATAGAGGTGCACCAATTATAAGTTCTGTTCTGACTAATTTAAATTGAGATACTCATTGAGTGTCCATGAATGATATCCACTAGTCATTTGGGTATACAAGTTTAGAGTTCTGGAGAAAACTTAAAGCAGAAATAGAGATGGGGCCAGGCACTGTGGCTCATGCCTGTAATCCCAGCACTTTGGGAGGCCAAGGTGGGCAGATCGCCTGAGGTCAGGAGTTCAAGACCAGCCTGGCCAACATGGTGAAACCCTGTCTCTACTAAAAAATACAAAAATTAGCTGGGCGTGGTGGTGTGCACCTGTAATCCCAGCTACTCAGGAGGCAGAGGCAGGAGAATCGCTTGAACCTGGGAGGCAGAGGTTGCAGTGAGCCAAGATCACACCATTGCACTCCAGCCTCAGTGACAGAGTGAAACTCTATCTCAAAAATAATAACAATAATAAAGGAAAAGAAAAGAAATAGAGATAGGGTTCACTGTGTATAACTGAAGAGAGAAGGCCCCTAAACCAGCACCCTGGGGCACTCCAAAAATTGAAGGTTATGCAATTCTATTTGTAGAACATAATACAAACTCAAGTTTCTGGTCTATTGGTTAACTTTTCTCCCTTTCCAGGGCTGATGTAATTTTTTCATCCTAATTTATATTTCTTTGTTTATTTCCATGGAAATCAGGAAAGGAAGATCATTAAATACTTAGGTTCAAATAACCATCTTGAATTAAGTCAATGTCAGATGAGTTGGAACTCATCTGAATGATTGCTATCCATACAATAACTAAATTAAATTAAGTTTTTTGAAGAAATGAGTTTATTTGCCGATGAGCTTTACATCTAAGAAGAGGCTCAAAGCAGCTCTGTTGAATATATGAATAAAAGATCCAGCCTGGGTTTGGTGGCTCATTCCTGAAATTCCAACAATTTGGGAGGCCGAGGCAGAAGGATCACTTGAAGCCAGGAGTTCAAGACCAGCCTGGGCAACATGGCAAGACCCTGTCTCTACAAATTTTTTTTTTTTTAAATTGTTCAGCAAGGTGGCATGTGCCTGTGATCCCAGCTACTCAGGAGAGGCTGAGGTGGGCAAATCACTTGAGCCCAGGAGCTCAAGACTGCAGTAAGCTGTGACCATACCACTGCACTGCAACCTGGGGGACAGAGTAAGGCTCTGTCAAAAAAAAAAAAAAAAAAAAAATCCAGTGGATGAATTGTCAGACTTCGTGGTATCAAATTCAAACTTTTCCACAGTTCAGTCTTTCAACAGACCAGCCAAAGAAAGGGTATCTTTAGAGCACAATGGTCTGGTTCCACCAACTACTAGCTAGTTACCTAACTTCTCTTCTTTAATAAGATGGTAATAATGGTCTAACACCTCAGTTGACCCTGAATGTTATAGGGGTTCGGAGTGCTGACAAAAACCCAAACGTAATTTATGACTCCTCATAAGAAACTCCTCAGAAACCTATCTACTAATAGCATACTGTTGACCAGAAGCCTTACCAACAACATAAACAGTTGGTTAACACATACTTTGTATGTTATACATATTATGTATGGTATTCCTACAATAAAATAAGCTAGAGAAAATAAAACCATAAGGAAGAGAAAATATATTTACTATTCATTAAGTGGAAGTGAATCATCATAAAGGTCTTCACCCTTGTTGTCTTCACATTGAGTAGGCTGAAGAGGAGGAGAAGAAGCAGGGGTTGTTCTTGCTATCTTCGGGTGGTAGAGGCAGAAGAAAATCTGTGTGGAGGTGGACCCACACAGTTCAAACCCATATTGTTCAAGGGTCAACTGCACTACTGAGTTTAGTAATATTTAACAACTACTAATAAAAATAATAGGGGCTGGGTGTGGTGGCTCACATCTGTAATCCCAGCATTTTGGGAGGCCGAGGCGGGCGGATCACGAGGTCAGGAGATCGAGACCACAGTGAAACCCCATCACCACTAAAAATACAAAAAAATTAGCCGGGCGTGGTGGCGGGTGCCTATAGTCCCAGCTCCTCGGGAGGCTGAGGCAGGAGAATGGCGTGAACCCGGGGAAGCGGAGCTTGCAGTGAGCCAAGATCGCGCCACAGCACTCCAGCCTGGGCGACAGAG
>NW_012109364.1:847502-921014 GCF_000951045.1 Mandrillus leucophaeus | reverse complement strand
AAATAAATAAATAAATAAATAAATAAATAAATAATCGGAGCAGTAATAACCATCTTTCTACTTTGGTGTGAAGCTTGAATGCAACAATGTCTGTACGCATTCAGCATGGTACCTGACATAGCATAAAGATTTAGTAAGAGTGATTTCAGAGTTCTGCCCTGAATCCCAGCTTTCCAGTTCAGTGCAGAGGCCCTGAAGCCTTGTGTGACTAGAGCAGAGTGAATTGAGAAGGAAAGGGTAAGTTATGTGTCAGAGAGTTGGTGGGGACCAGATCATGTGGCACCTTGTACACCAGACTTAGGAGTGTGGATTTTACTGGGAGAGAGAATAAGCCATTGGAGTGTTTTGAGGAGAAAAAGAAATAATCTGGTTCATATTTAGAAACAATTTTGTTCACATCTATAGCCCTATCATATAGGACAGTGCCCAGCACAAAGTAGGTGTTTAATAAACATATCTAATTATCTGTAGAAATAAGCAATGCCAACTTATGTCAATTTCACTTCTGCTTATCCCCTAGATGACTTTCCATAGAAGTTTCAATGCTGCATGATTAAATGTGGTGTTAATATGGTGTTCTCCTCACTCTAACCCACTCTCATTTTTAAGAATTTCTCTACTCCCTCTCTATTACTGCATCAAACTCAAAACATACTATTTAGATGGAGTTTGAGATTTCCACCAAATGTAATACTTCCCGAAAGAAATGGCCATCTTTTAGATAATTATCAGTATTTTGGCATTACCTAATTTGTTACTTAGCAAAATCTTTCCTCATTAAATTTTCCTCAATAAAAGATTTGATCATTTCTTAGTGAACATCATCCTTTGGGATTAAAAAAAAAAAAAAAAAGGAAAAGAGAACGCCTACGAATCCATTTGGGTGTCACTGAAGCTCACGTGGGAAGTAATTATCCCATTATTCACCATACTCCTAAAGCGCCGTCTGGAAAACTGCATGCAATTTTTGGCTCTTTCTATATAAAAAAGATTGCTAATTTGGAAAGAATCCAGAGGGTAGTAATAATGACAAAAGACTTGGAAAACATGCCATTAAAAAGAGTCTAAGAGAATGGAGTGTGAACTGCCAAGAGATCTGATGGAGGCAGAAAAGACTTTAAAATACCATGTGGGAAAGAAATCTAAAAGGAAAAGGGATTATATTTTCTTAGTCCAGACACTTACACTGAAAGTTTAAAATGGAGAATTAAATTTTGAGCCATGCAAAACACATTATGCCTAATAATATGTTCAATCAGGAAATGTAGCAGAAATGCAGAAAATGCTAAGATAAAACTGGAGAACTGAGGATGTTGCCATGTTCCTTCTAAATATCTCAGGCAATGGTTTCTGAACCCAACAGAAATCTTTTAAATCTAAATGCTGAGCAGGTGCTGCTACATATGAATTGGCACAAATGGATAGGATTTCAATCAATTATTTAAAAAACTGTATGGTTATCCTTCTATTCCTAAATATAAGAGAAGAAGAGATATGAGAAGACACAATTCTTACCCACTGAAGAGCTGCAGTTTTTCTGAGAACACAGATAGCAAATACAAAATAAAAGGTAAAGAAGCTGGGAGAGGAAAGATTGGCTGAATATGGAAAAATATACAAATTCGGTCTCAGAGTTCTGAATTTGAATCCAAGAATTATAGTACTGCCTTAAAATTTATCCTGGGGTTACAACTGAGACAAGTGAATAGATCAATGGAGTTGCCTTTTTAAAATCCTGATCCAGGAGATGTTTTCAGTGGAGGAATCCACCTGTTCTATGGGTGTGTATTCAACACCCTAAAACATTTGAATGAAAGGTAAGCATTTAGTCAATTACCTTGCTGTCAAATATTCAGATGATTGCCTGCCTTTTCTTCTTAAATTTTCAACTTGGTGGTTTGGTGTCAAGAAGTCAGCACAGACAAAGCCGATATCCAAATTTACCAGCGCAGTCTTCAAGACATTTCACAACCAGCTAGTTAGCTTCAACGCTTTGTTCCCCCTTTATTCCAACCTCTTACAATTTCCTGTTCCCAAACTCTACCCTAACTCCCTGAAAATTTTCATTTTTCCCCAGATATGCCCTTGACCTTTTTCCCTACATTTGTACCTACCGATGACATCTCTACCTGCACATACTTCTGTCTTCCCCAGGTCTCTTTGTTTATGTCTAGTCATCTCTAAAGTATCTGCTGAGACCCCGCCCCCTTCCACAGCACCTAATCTCACCTTCTCTTATTCTTCCATAGTCTTGTCTTTATACCTTAAACCTGTTATGTTTATTTATTTCTATTTTCTGCCCACTAGTTTATAAATTTACAAAAATCAATTACTATATTTTATTCACTGTTACATTTTTCACACCACCTATCATAGTGCCTAGAATAAAGCAGCTATCTAATAAATATCACTGGATTAACTGAGAAGTAAGACAAGAAGATGGTCATCAATTAGGATATAGCCACAGTGAATAAACTTGCCCAGTAAACGTATATATTCTTTTTTTTAAAAAAAAAAAAAACACAGATGAGAGCTTTCTATGTTGCCCAGGCTGACCTCGAATGCCTAGCCTCTCCTCTTTAAGTGCCAGGACAACAGGCCTGAGCCACCGTGGCTCCCAAACTATATATTCTTAAAAGTATGACATAATTTCTGAAATGTATGCTGTTTTCAGAGACTATGGAAAACAATGTATATGTACTTTAGAAAATTGGGGAAGGGTGCAGTGGCTCACACCTATAATCCTAGCACTTTGGGAGGCCAAGGCAGCAGGATCACTTGAGCCCAGGAGTTTGAGATCAGCCTGGACAACATAATGACACTCTATCACTACAAAAAATTTAAAAATTAGTCACATGCGGTGGCATGCATCTGTCTCAGCTACTGGGTACGGAGGGGCAGGGTACTGAGGTAGGAGGATTGTTAGAGCCCAGGAGGTCTAGGCTGCAGTGAGCCATAATCACACCACTGCACTCTAGCCTGGGAAACAGAGCAAGATCCTGTCTCAAAAAAATAAAGAAGACAAAAGGAAAAAAAAAGAGCAGAGCATTGGAAAAGGAAAAATTGAAAAAGGAAAACACATATCATTACCATTCAGAGAGAACCACTGATAACACTTTTATTTGTAAATTTCTTCTTAGTATATTTTCAACAGGATTTCTACAAAGTTGATAAAATAGTCCATATATGTATTTGTTTTTCCCAAAGATGATTAAAAGGTTTTCTCAATTACTGTTTATTACAACATCTAATTCTATTGTTAAACTATATCTTACTTAATCATTCCCTAATTGTTGGGCATTTACATTGGTTTTCATTTTTTTCTAATTTAAGTAATTCGACACTGAATGCCTCTGAGCAAAAGAGTTATCTACCCATCTTTTTAGAAAATACTGTTTAAGGGGCATTTAAGCTGTTTTTTGCTGTAAATAATCTAACTTGGCTTTTTAGTGATTCTATTTTTCCTCTCTTTAGCCCTATTAAGATAATTTCTGCCCTGTTGACATCAGTTATGTCCGTGGCTTTTCATACTGTCCAGGTCATTTACTTAATCCCTTTCTCTGGCTGCCTCAATATGTCGTAACAGATTAACAGATTTTTTTTTTTTTTTTTTTGAGATGGAGTCACTGTCGCCCAGGCTGCAGTGCAGTGGCACGATCTTGGCTCACTGCAAGCTCCACCTGCCAGGTTCACACCATTCTCCTGCCTCAGCCTCCTGAGTAGCTGGGACTACAGGCGTGTGCCACTATGCCCGTCTAATATTTTTGTATTTTTTTTTAGTAGAGATGGGGGTTCACCATGTTAGCCAGGATGGTCTCAATCTCCTGACCTCATGATCTGCCCACCTTGGCCTCCCAGAGAGCTGGGATTATAGGCATGAGCCACTGCACCCGACCAACAGATGCTTTCTAATGAAGCTGGAGACACCCTATATTTTGTAATGACTTTTTTTTTTTTTTAAGTAAGACGGAGTTTCACTCTGTTTCCCACGCTGGAGTGCAGTGGCATGTAATCTAGACTCACTGCAACCTCTGCCTCCCATGTTCAAGGCATCCTCCCACCTCAGCCTCCCAAGTAGCTGGGATTACAAGTGTGCACCACTACGCCTGGCTAATTTTTGTAGTTTTAGTAGAGACGGGGTTTCACCATGTTGGCTGGACTGTTCTTGAACTCCTGACCTCAAGTGATCTGCCCATCTCAGCCTCTCAAAGTGCTGAGATTACAGGCATGAGCCACGGCGATGGGCTGTAGTCACTAGTTCTTAAGTGATAGGGATTTGGGGAATAATTTAAGTGATAGAGATTTATATTGGCAGAGTTTCTCAATCAATTACTGTGGAAATAGTTTTACTGATTTCACAAAAAAGGTTATCTTTTAAGACTTTGATCATTTTAAAGACACATACATTATATTATTAATTCTCACAAAAAATAGCAAGCAAATGGTATTAGCACTTTATAGATGAGGAATCTGAGGCTCTGAGAAGCAAAAGCAAAAACAAAAACCTATGTTCATTTCCTACTGCTGCTATAACAAATTACCACAAACTTAGTGGCTGAAAACAACACAAATTTATCATAATTCTGGAGGCCTCAGAAACAAAAATCAGGGTGTAGCAGAGCCATATAGCAGAGCCTCTTGTCTGGAGGCTTAGGGGTGAATCCATTTCCTTGACTTTTCCAACTTCTAGATACTGCCCACATTCCTTGGCTTGTGGCCTCTTCCTCCACCCTCAAAGCTACCAATGGCTGGTGAGTCTTCCTCACATCATACAACTCTGACATTGACTCTCCTGCCTCTCTTTCTTATCTGTAAGGACCTTTGTGGTTACAGTGGGCTTGCTGAGATAATCCAAGATAAAATTCCATCTTAAAATTCTTAACCACATCTGCTAAGTGCATTTCTGAGGTGTAAAGTAACAAATTCACAGGTTTTCGGGATTAGAATGTAGACATCTTTGTGGGGGATGGGGAGCATTATTCTGCCTAACACGACTACCCACATCAGAAGTAAAAGCTAGTAGAAGTAATGAGATGTTGCTATATTGCATTAAGCAAAGTGATTTTAGATCACTATTATTTAATGACCACAAAAGCTACAAATCCACACACCTGCTTAGAAAAATCATTCTTATGCAAGTACATATTTGTGACACAAGCATAGGTTTCATTAGCCATATATTAATTTATTTGCCCATGCTGAAATGCACATTTATTCAATTTGGATAATTTCTTTTTCTATTGTATGGTAAATCCAAAACTGCTGTGTCTCTAAATGTGCCCAATAAATGATTTTTTAAAATTACATCCTAATTGTAAAAACATGCTTACTGCTCACACATTGGTGTGGACTAATTAGTGTAATTAGTCTTGTGTATATAACCATTGCCCAAAATGTCCCTGACTGCTAAAAAGCAACCAGTCACATAATGCCTCGCATACAACTTTGCATGGAAGGGCCAGGCAACTGGTGATTTACTTTTTCCCATGTTGTCAGAAAAACAACCAAAAATTTGGCACTTCAGATTTCACATTCTAAAAAATGAAGACAAATTGTAATATATTTCTGCATCAACTTGGCTCTCACCTATGAATTTGCTTTATTGGGTGTTTGGATAAATACCTAGTTACTTCTTATTTCCATTTAACATTAGCCACACAGTTGTTTACTCAATGAGTGAACAACAGTGTGGCTAATGTTAAACGGAAATAATTACACAGTGTGCTCTATAGCAAGTTCTCTTACTCTGAATATTTTTGTAAAAAATATGAATTCCTGAAAATGGCAACTCCTGTCATGTAGTAGTAGGCCAGGGGTCACTATTGATGAAGGCCTCCTCAAGTGGGGGATTTCAATTGCCATGTAATTTCACTTTGAAGTCTCAAACCATCCAGCTCAAGGTTTACGGGAAAGCCAAGAATAAGCATGAAGGATAAAGCCTTAAATATAAAGAGACATGAATGTGAATCATAAAAATGATAATTCTTCATATTAGATCTATTGATTTAAATATATTAATATACCAAACATTAACCAAAAAAAAAAAAACAAACAAAAAACCGTTTTCTTATAAGGGCACTCATATTTTTATTTAAAAAATAATATCTATTATAACCAACTTAGGAGTCACATAATCATTATTTTATTCAAGAAGAAGTTAAGTCCTTAACAAAAGGCATAACAAACATAAATAATAGAGTGCTTTAAAGTTTCTTATTTTAAGAAGTTTTAGAGTAATTTCCTTCTTTTCCTCTCTTAATGGGCATAAGAAATTCTGATTTTTTAAAAAAATTGCTTACAATTAAATATCTAAAAGTGAAAATTTTTTTTCAGCTAATGAAATATCAGAGAATTACTACCAAATATAGACATAACTAGCATAAAGAATATATAGTGATAAAAGAATGTATGTGCAACTAAATATGATATTTTCATATTTGAAACAGGTGGACCTTGCAAAAAAAGTTCCTAATTATTCCTATACTGTTGAAATTATTTTAATTTTGCTTCTCAGCAGATATATTTATATGCTGGAAACAGGTGTTCATCAAAAGACAGTGATAAAGACACACTGCAGTCAAGGCTTGGAGCCTAGCCCGCGTGGTGTGATGACAGATAAATTAGAAAAATCCTGCTAAACATCGCTACACTTCAGAAGGAGATTACACCTTTTAAAAAAGGCAAAACATGTGGTTCAATTACTTATTGTCTTGGCATGTGGTTACGATGAAAGACAGAGCCTTAAACATCAATAGAGCTAAACTAACATCCCAGATGGGCTTTGGAAGAGGGGACTCCTGTAGCAACCCACCTGCACAAAAAGCAACTGGAAAAAAAAAAAAAAAACATTGAAGAAATACTTTCTTTTCCCTCCCCTGTTTAATTTGATTTTTTATATTAAGCCATTTTTATGAACAACATGAGTTTTGGAAAAAAAAAAAAAAGCACAAAACTTTTACTTAAATGTATTTTCTGAGAGATCCAGCAGAAGAGGAAGCAGAGTTTTCAGCTGTCTGCAGGACACTGCAGGTCTCATATAGGTTGTGAAAGTTATGACAAGCCCAGGGGAAGAGAGGCAAAATAGGATCACACAACACAAAGGACTGCAAAATTACGTGCTGTGTGACCTTGGGTAAATCACAGAACCTCTCTGGGCCTCATTTTCAACGTCTGCAAGCTATTGAATTGTAATTTGTTTTGGTTCTGCTATAATCTGAATTATGACTTTAGTCATGATGCATAAAAAGTAAATGCCACCGAGGGTCAAACAATACATAGAGAAGCTCGGTGGGGACCAGCATTTTTCCACAAACCATTTCTACATTCAGAAATGACTAGAGTACCCCAATAGTTCTTCAGAAGTTCAGGACTACAGCAGGAGGTGTCAAAAAATTAGTCATGGGATACAGAAGGTGAGGGGAAATTATAATCTATTAATTACTTGTAGTATACTCATTTCTCATTGAACCCAACAAACAATTCTGCAAAGTAGGTACGATCATGTGTTGCTCAATGGTGGGGTTAGGCTCTGAGAAATGCGGTGATTTCCTCACTGTGCAAACATCATAGAGTGTTCTTACACAAACCTAGATGGTGACAGCCTACACACACCTAGGCTATATGGTATAGTCCATTGCCTGTAGGCTACAAACATGTACAGCACGTTACTGTACTGAATACTGTAAGCAAGTCTAACACAATGGCAAATATTGGTGTATATAAATATATCTAAACATAGAACAGGTAGTGTGTTACACTATGACGACGTTACAATGGCAATGATGTCACTTGGCAATAGAAATATTTCAGCTCCATTATAATCTTTTGGGAGTACCATGGTGTATGCAGTCCATTGTTCACTAAAAAGTCATTACGTGGTGCATGATTGTACTACTAATCCATTATATAAGAAACTAAAATAATGATCGCCCCAGAACCTATTGAACTAGTATCATGCTAAGTATTTCCTTTTGCAGTAGCTCATTCAACATTCATGGGAAGTCTATGACACAGTAGATTCAGAAATAATGTCTTTTCTTGCCATTGTTGTCCTCCCAAACACCAAAACAACCATTAAACATTTTTAAAATAAATTTATCTTTTTAGAGCAGTTTTAGATTCAAAGCAAAATTAAGTAGAATTTAATTTCAGAGATTGCCCATATACCCTCTGGCCCCACATACACACCACCTACTATAAATATCCCACACCAGAATGGTACAAGGACACATCATTATCACCAAAAGTCCAGAGTTTACATCGGGGTTCACTCTTTGTGTTATACATCCTATTGGTTTTGACAAACATATATAAGACATATATCTACCATTGTAGTATCATACAGAATAGTTTCACTGCCTTAAAAATCCTCTATGCTTTCCCTATTCATCTCTCCCTCCTCACTAACACCTGGCAACCACTGATCCTTTTACTATCTCCATAGTTTTGCCTTTTCTAGAATATCATATAGTTCAAATCATACAGTATGTAGCATTTTCAGACTGGCTTCTTTCACTTACTAATATGCACTTAAGATTCCTCCATGTCTTTTCACGGTTTAATAGCTCATTTCTTTTAACCACTGAATAATATTCCATTGTCTGGAACGCCTCTTATTTTTCATTTTGACTTGTCCTTACAGAGCCTAAGATCTTTCAAGGTTTTTCAATGGAGTGCTACTGGCATTTTAGATGGAACAATTCTTGCTAGTATAGGACTGCCAGACTTAACACAGAACTGGTCCTAGGCAACAAATATTTATAGAACCCATATTGTTGAAATAACTTCAAACTACTCCCAGGCCTAGCCAAATGCCTCTCACATGGAAAGTGTTGTCCCCTTTAGAAACCGCTGTTGGGTCCTCTTCTCCCACTGCTACTGAAATCTAATTTCATCTTGTGCCATCCAATACTAATACTCTTACTACTGATATATTTAATTTAATATCTAATATTTAACAAGAATGTAATCTAACATCTAATACTTAACTAGAATGTGATTCAATACTAATCTAATACTGATACTAACTTAACATATACAATACTCTACTCATTATTAATATGTCTAATACTAACTAATACTCTCATCTAATACTCTTTTTAAAAAATTTTTAGACTTAGGAAGTACATATGCATGTTTGTTATATGGGTATATTATGTACTGGTGGGGACTGGGTTTTTAGTGTACCAAATACTCAAATAGTGAACACTGTATCTGATAGGTAATTTTTCAACCCTTGCCTTCTTTCCACCCTCCCTGCTTTTGGAGTCCCCAGTATCTACTATTTCCATCTCTGTGTCCATGTGTGCCCATTGGTTAGCTCCCACTTACATGTGAGAACATGTAACAACTAATATATTTTGAGCAAGCCTTTATCACATGCTCCGCACTGTGCTAATGGTTTTTCCATGCTTTATTGCATTTAATCCTCCCAATAATCCTGTGAGCTAGATGGTATTGTTTTCTCTACTTTACCAATGAGGAAACTGAGGTTCAGAGAGGGAGAATAATTTTCTCAAATTCACACAGTAAATGATACAGCTGAGAAGACAGAGGAAGAACTTATAACCACTGCAGTAAATGGACATTAAAGGCTCAATGAGATTAATTTACATAAGGTCACAAAGTTAAATAGTAATCAGCAGGGGTTGGATTTGAACTCCAGCCTGTCTGACCCCAAATCTCTGTTTTTTCAACTTTTCTCACCAGTGTTAGAACTAAACAGCTTCCCGTCATTTTCAATAAACATGTGTTTGGTGCCCACTGTGTGTAATGCCCTGTGCCAGGTTTGATAAGAGATATAAAGAAGTAAGCATCATTTTCTCCAGTCCCAAAAGGTTTGCTAGCATGTTGGGGAAAACACAGCATACATTTATGAAATATTTCAGGAAAACAGTAACAATACAGGGTTAAGAGTCAAAATGATCTGCAGACAGAAAGGGGGCTAAAGGATATCAGATAATTCCTTTTGGAGTGGGATGTTCACACAAAACATGAGGGAGTGGTTGGGTGTGAAAATGAGCAGGATTATGAACACAGGGGTGAAATGAGCAAGATGACCACCTAGAATGGGTGATGCCAGTGCCTTTCCATTATCCATCACATTCTCCCTAGAAGTAAATATTAAGAGCAGCAAATGAAGGTGGCAAGGACATTTTCTAACATTTAGTAGCTGGAGATTCAGTTGGGAAGTCATATTAGGGCCATATTTTGGACTTTGAAGCAAAATTTGGCTTGAAAACATTCAAGACTCCCAAGCAGCAGGGTGATAAGATTTATTTCAGATGGCAAATACCAACACAAAGCACACAAGAAAACAAATCTTAAGGGAAGAAAGGGAAGATTTCTCATTAGTGTAAAGATTCACAATAGGGGAGTCCTGTTCTAGTTTTTAAACTATTTTTGTCATTCTAAATGTAATAAAGGCACATTATAGAAAATTTGGAAAGTGTGATATAAAGAAAGCAAAGAATACATAATCTTATCATTTAGGTCATCATTATTAACACTTTGAGGAATTCTATTTAGTCATTCAAGAAATATTTACTGAGCACTTACTACATGCCAGACATGACCCTAGACGCTGAATCTGCAGCAGTGAAGAGAACAACCCAAAATTCCTGCCCATATGAAGCTTCCATATAGACACTTTTTTCTCTGTGTATGAGTCTGCAGATGTGCACTCTTTGTGGGAGCTACCTTCAATTGTCAGATATGTGGAGAGTTTTTAGCTGATTTCCACTCCACGTAATGTATGAAGCATTTTTGCAATGCTTACTATTACACTTACTAAAACCATTTGGAAAGTTTCAAAAATTATCATTTAATCTTATTAAAATTATTTGGAAACACATTTATTGACTGTGTTAGTCACAGTCTGTGGATGCTCAAATTTTTATTTAGCTATTCTTACTATTATGGGGACATGAGTTACTTTGTGAAGCTGCTGAAAGTTACAATAGGCATACCAATTTTGGCATGTAACTTCAGATATTCAAAGATCCTTTCAATTAAGAACCCTGATTTGATCATTTCCCAATTGTTAGATATTTGAGTAATTAACTTTTCACTATTATGACTAACACTTAATGAACATTCTTGCATATAAAACTTTGCCTACATTTCCAATTATATAATTAGAGTAGATTTCCAAAGTGAAAACTCAGAGTAGAAAAATATGAACTTGCTTTAGACTTCAATAATCTTCTGCTGTTACTGTGTAGTCTTTTTCTCTCATGTTTCTGTTAGTTTGTGGGGGGTTTTTGTTTTGTGTGTGTATTTTAGTAAGTTTTTGTTTAATAAAAAATTATTAGTGCTATTATTTACATTGTAATGGTCCATAATTATTTTATCCTTACCATAGAGTTTTTTTATTAACTGGCCTCCTTCATCCCATTTGATGTTTCTTGTCTTGAATTTTACATTTTCTACTATTAATATTGTCATCTTTTGACATTTTTTACCTATTATTCTATCTGCTAATGTGAATTTTTTGTTGTCCTTGAGGGTGGCTTTTAAATA
Source organism: Mandrillus leucophaeus (assembly GCF_000951045.1). NCBI lineage: Eukaryota > Metazoa > Chordata > Mammalia > Primates > Cercopithecidae > Mandrillus > Mandrillus leucophaeus. Next base: position 909,494 of record NW_012109364.1, on the reverse strand, counting down.
CAGAAATGTTTGTTATTGGGTTTATATTTGTTTTAAAATTTGTATTAATGTAATAAGGCACAAATTTAAAAAATCTAGTTTTTTCTTATGTTTTAAAGTTGAGCTTAAGAAATTTATAATTATATTTAGAAGTTTGGCAGATTTTAGCAATCGTTTCTAAGGAGCTTTTGGTAATGCTTGAGCCAATTTGTAGATAATTAAGAACTTCAAACATTTAAAACTGCATTCATACATTTAAAGTATTTGGCTTCTTTTTTTAAGTACTTCAGTTGTCTGAATTAACAAATTGAAACTTCGTAAGTACACAAATAAAAAATTCAATGTTTACATTAGTAAATACAATTAAATTATTTTGGTAGCCAATATTATACTTAAACTTCAGTTAGATTTCAACTTAAAATTTTAAGTCTAAATCACTTATTCAATTTAACATATCAAGTTAAAAATTTACCACATTTAAATTGAAGTTACAAGGCTGTGATGGACCAATATTATTTGATGTTGAACAGACTCTACCAGACTAAACTAACCTCAATGTCCAAGTACGTAAGATACTAAATATACACAGATATCTTCTTAACACACAAATATTTATATATTTCAAATTTTGAAATATACAGAACAGTTTCCAGGATAATTAACTGAAAATCCTTAATTGTATATTCTTCCAAACTGAAAGGTATGAAGCCACTCATTCATTCTGGGTAACTTGGATTTCTTACAGCCAAAACTCTTGGCCCCGGTGTGAGAGCCACATCTGCCTGTGGACACCTAGGATGATTCTTCTCATGGTCCTGGCTGCCAGACTGTACTTAAACCCCCTTTTATAGCCACTATTTGAAATTAAAAATTAAGTTACAAAATTTTATTGGTCTTATGCGTGTAGTTCACATCCCTGAGTTATAATTGAAATGTTATCTGTTTTGTTATTTTTCAGTATCTCGTTTTTTCTTTTTTACATCATAAACCATTTTGTTTTTTCTTGTATCTTTTTTCTGGTAATTGGAAAACATTCATCCTATTTTTATTTTACTAGTGATTAAGTTTAACACACACACTAAGATCCAAACACATGCACACACGATTTTCTCCCTAATGAACAACATTTAATGACTCCTAAATTAGATAAGAAACAGCATGCGTTATTTTTTCCTTTGCCTTTCCTCACCCATTTTACAATTTTTGTAGTTATCTGGGATTCTGGGTTCAGAATTTTATCATCAGTAGTAGTAGTAGCAGTATAGTCCAGATACTGACATTTTCCAAATTTTATATTTCATTGGTGATTTAACAGAATCCTGCAAAGCCTGGAGGCTAGATGTGCATGCTCCATTAACCATTTTGCTGAGAAACCCATTTTAAGGCTCTTAATATGTCTTGCCAAATTACTTCCCAGAAAAGTTACACTGATACACAGCCTCACCAACCATTCATGAGGGTATCTATCTCTGCATTTTCCAGCATTGACTACTATTTTTAGAAGTTTTACCTATTTGGTAGATGGAAGTGGTATCTGGTTTTTATTTTTATTTGTTTATCTGGGAAAGAATAAAGTCGTTAGGCACCACAATTCCAGTGATCTTCCTTTGTTGATGTTGTAGTCACTCATGAAGGAACCCTTGTAAATTGAGTAGATTTTGATTCAGGATCTTGTATGTAAATATTACTAATCAATTTCCTGAGTAACTATTTTATAATCTTTTCCATCAGGCACTTTCTGGGCATGTAGAGCCAGAGAAAAAGGTACAATGAATAGTTGTTTTTAATATCAAGAATCCATGCACTCACTCTTAATCACGGAACATTGGCGCTGTGCTGTATGAATTCCCATAAAGTAAATAAATTAGTCAATCAGTAACTTCATGTTAATAGAAAACTACAGTCATTATAACTAATTTGTAAAACCTGTGGTACTGGCAAATATTATGATAAGATATATTGGCCTAATAGTGTTCTGCAAATAGGTTCTGGTTTGCAAAACTAACCAACACAAAAGCAATCATTTCACGTGAAAATATCCATATCAGAAATGTTGACTGGAGTGATTGAAAGTCATTCACTTAAAACTAATAAATAAACACACTTGTCTCCCTTATAATACCGGATGGTCATACCCAATTCAGCAGTATTGCTTAGCATTATTCTTGCTCATCAGCAGAAGTGACTTAGAATAAAATGTAGCTACCAATTTCCTTGACAAATAGAGGGGGAAATGTGTGTGTGTGTGTGTGTGTGTGTGTGTGTGTGTGTGTATACGTGTAAACGGCAAAGACAGGAAAAGCATTTCAAACAGAAGGAACAGCGTGAACATACACATGAATGCAATCGGGACTGAGGTGCAAGAGGGTAGCCAATGTTCACTCTAAGACTAGTGAAGCATAAAAGAGGCTTCTTGCCATGGCTAACTTCAATCAGATAATTACTACTAAATATCAGATTTTTACCTGTAAACAACCTGGCTTGGTAAACACTACAAAGAGAGGGGAGATGCTATGAAGTAACTTTACTCAGAAACTATTCAAATGGGATTTAATGAAGGTTGCAATGTATTTTAGCACATGTAAGAAAGTTTCACAGATATCCATTCACTTACTTTAAACTAGGTCGAGTATAGCACAATTTAGATAACATTTTACCAACATTCTGCTATTAATTATGCTAATAATAACTGACATTGATAGAGCTTACTTTATGCCAGACACATGCATTATTTCACTTTATCCTTATAACAATCCCATGAAGTAGTTTCTCATATTTTCCCTATTTTCACAGATGAGAACTTAACGAAGGTGATGCAGCTGAGAAGTGAAGGAGCCAAGATTTGAACCCAAGCTGTTTGATTCCAGAGCCTATGCTTTTAACCATTACACTAAAATTAATGATAATGAAGGTAACTTTGGAACATGACAAATATATTTCACTTTGATATAAAGCCATCAACATCTAAAACCTGTCTCTATGTTTACTTTTTCATCATTGTGGAGAGGAACATAAAAAGTTACTTGTGCTTCAACAAGAGCTGTTAGTCATGCTGTTCTCTCCTCTCTCCACTTCATTCGGGATCAAGGTCATTGTGCTGAATACGTGGCCTTACAATCACTTCCATTTTATGACCACAAAATGCGATGTCCAAAACACAGAAATATGACTTTATGGCAAAAACATCTAGAAAGAGATTTCTTACTCTAACACAAATACCTGTAATAATGGCAAAAGAAAAGCAGAAAATTATGGGTAAAGTAAATTGCTTTTTTTGTATAAACACTATTTTTTTCAAGGTCTTGTCAGTGTAAAAGCCCCTCTTTCAAATCACTAAAGTCCCTTCGCCCTCTTTTTAATTTTATCCTTTCAGTCCTTATCCTCCTACTTCATCAAAAGTCAAAGTTACGAAAACACTTAAATTAACCCCTTTCCCACAACATTATCATTTCTGGTTTCCAGGAGTTATTAAGCAACCCTAAATCCAGACTGCCAATGATAAAAGAAGAGGAATAGAAGGCATGGCAAATGAGAGACAGATATGAAGGGAAATGCCACCGAAATGACAAATACTGCATGTTGGCAGACAGAGGGCTGATTTCCTTTTTCCATAAAGAGCTCTTCAACCCCATAAGAATAACATTGATGGCCCAACAGAGAGACTGGCAAAGGACATGAACAAGCTGCTCACATCAAAAGAGAATCAAGTGGGTTTTAATCATTTGAAAAGATACTCAACCTCAGTCATAATTAAAGAAATGCAAATTAAAATAATAAGATACAATATTTAACTGCCAGGTTAGGGAGAAAACAAACCTGGTTGTTGGGAAACAGTCACACTCCTGTATCATATTTGGAGAACAACTTAGCAATATTTATCTAGATTTAAAATGCATGTGCCCCAAGAGCCAGCGATTTTACTTTTAGGAATATATACTGCAGTTGTATTTGCACTATTGGCCCAGAGGTAATAGCAGCAGTATTACTTATAGAAGTAAATCACTGGAAATATCTCAAATGTCTTTTAGGTTGTACCAAGCACCATTAAAATACCTCTGGAGGGCAATGTGAGGAACTGGTCAATCTAAGGTGCTGGATTAAGGGACCAGGTTCAGGAGTTAAGATAGTAAATTCACTACGTCTACTATATACATTTCTGTGCATTTTGATTTTTAGAAAAGAATGTGTATTGAACAAATAAATCCACTAAAACAAACACATCTTAAAGATGCTTTTGGAGTTTCGGAGAAGAATACCAAGGAAAAGCAGTCATGAAATTTTCAATTTCTTTGACAGAACGGATAGTTCCAAGGATTATAAGGATACAACCAGAGAGGACAATCTGGAAATAAACCTCAGGATTATATGCTAAATTTGTTGTGCTTGCTGTTTTCATATCCTGTGTCATATCTTCTTAAAAAAGAAGGACCAAATTTTGCCTGTCATAATGTTAATAGCACTTCCCTGTTGCAATATGAGAAATTAACTCACAATGGTAATAGAAATAGTTCAAATCATTTAACTTACCAAATAGCTATAATCATTAACATTCTTTAGGCTGTGTTCCATACAATCAAGAATACTTTTCTATTTTCAAAACATTCACAACCTTGGTAAAAGCTTCCCATTGTAAGGCCATGACATCTGAGGCACCATATTCTTATCTCCATTACTATGCAACATAAGACTAGTGGTCTTATAAATTCCTCATGTTTGCCAAACACATTACATGGAAGATCATAGTGTTAATTTGGAAAGGGAAACAGTTTTATGGCATCTAAAGGACTGAAAAAATTACCTCTAATCCTTTTGGGAATCAAAGAGGCAATAAAGTGAAATTGAGTGCAGAAAGACTCACATTGTAAATCCATTTACTACCAAGCCTTGTTTACACAAGGATTTATTCCTGCCAGTAACTAGTCACCAAAGCTTAATAGCATGACTTTACCAGAATTTCATTTAAAGAAGTGTCTGATATTTTTTCACAAATAGTGTTCAGCTGATTAAAGCCTAATTACACACATTGAATTAAAGGTGTGAGTACATAATAAAATGTTCCAGCTAAAAGGAATCTGTGCTGGTGTTTGATTTCCAGCTAGTAATTTGGCTGGAATAAAATGGAAACAAGAAAGCGGAATTGTTTAAAAGGTGCAGCTTTATGACAACATACATTTCTAAACTGGAAATAGAAATACACAAAGATACTATGCACTTTTTAAATGGGATGTGCTGAAATCTAAAACAGCCTTTTCTATTATCCAACATTTATGATAATAATAATACAAACCACACTCACAGTAGCCAACAGCCAGAAAAAAACATATTTCCATTTTAACGCCTTTAGATGATCAAAGCATCAGCTTAATATAATCAGCTGAAATCCATTTACCCGAGAGCTTGCCACTGTGCCCAGGGACTGCTTTCCCTTCCAGCCCTATCTATTCTGGAACAGGTGCTATACCAGTAAATTAATTAGTCTGTGGAGAAGCACCTTGTTCTCCATCTCCACAGGCCTCTTGTGGGTCAGGGCCTTGAGGACTTCGCCATCTGGGCAGAGTTTCCCCCAGAGAAACAATCAAAGCCCACAGATTGCAGCCTACAGAGAAAGGTTCAGATGACAATTAACCTTATTAGGCCTCATTTTTTACAGTTTATAGTGTGTCAACATGTTGGCTCCATAAATAATCTGCTACATCAAATAGGTGAAAACAAATGTCTTTTCTCTTTGTTAAAAGTTTTAAAGTCCTCTGGAAAAGAAGTATAATATTCAAGGGAAATGGTGTCATTTATAAATATATAAATGTTGGGATTATTGAGTAGGAATATAGATAGACTCTAGATTCCACATAAAATTCATGAAAAAACTAGCACCCATTTCTCCTAGATATAAATTAAAGGGGGCAGGGGCTCAATTTCTTTGCCAGATCTTTCAAGTTTTTCTGTCTCAGGCTCAATGCCTCCTATGTATGTGGTCTTGTAACATCTGGCTAACTTCAGAAATATATGTTTTCTTTCAAAAATTACACTTTTGCTCCTTTCTCCAACTACAGTTATGCACATAAGATCCTGTTGTCCTAGGAATACAAAATAAAACCAATCAAGACAATTAACATCCACAGCTTGTCACAAAATCAACAGATATTTAAGCCTACATTTTTAATCAAAGTAAGCTTAATTAAACACTTCACAAATGACTTTGCAGCCTGGCACAAAAAAATGCCACATTTTAAAAAGTCCTTAAACATAATGTAAAAGAGAGTTTGCTAACAGATTATCACAAAGATTCTTGTGCGAAAACGCCAAGAGTTCTTATTTATGTTCTGTTCCTTAATTGTTGACAGGGTTTACTGGGTCCCACCATCTCTTTCAATTCTATGACATAATTCGGAGTTAAGATTTTAAACTTGGGAAAATATGCCCTCCCTGTTGGCTTCTCCCTCTTTTGCAGCTTCCTTAGACAGCTACAGTAGGACCTCCCAAGTCACCACTGGGTTAATGATGTGTTTGGAAGCTTGCTGACAGTGTGAACAGCTTTGTCTTCTCAATATCCCCTGTGTTGATTCACGTGTAAGGTGAAAATATTTACAAACTCAAACTGTTTGACGTTAAAGCCCAGGAACTCATTTGATTCTGCCTAAAGATAGTTCTACGGAATTAGAAGTAATGGAGGGAGAGGAAACTTTTCATAAAATGTAGTTTTTATAGCTTTAGAAAATATCAGACTCAATACTGCCCTTCTCATTAAAAACAAATGTCTACTGAAGCTACCTTTCGAATTTGGATATGATGTGTTTAGCTTGGAATTTCCCTAGTCTCCTTACAATGCTTTTATTATGAAAGTACAAAAAATGAAGTTTGAGATTTAATGGCTACTTTACTTGCCCTTCTACCTTTGGTCAGAAGAAAATCTGGAAACAAGAAACATAAAAGAATTCCCTTAACATATATGAGTGTTCTTATTTAGCATGTTTTGTTATTAAATATGTATTTGCCATATCCACTAATAAGTATTAACTTGTATCTAACATTATTACAATTGTTTTTAACTATGACTTATTGTGATTATATATTGGCAAGAATAGCTGTGATGGAAAACTCAAAGAATTATTCATTAACAGAAATATTAAGAACTTGAAGCTGAGAGTGGCCCATGAAGTGAAGGTGTCTATCTTGATATTGAAGAAAAGGTTAGAACAGCCTCTGGCAAAACAGTGCCCTCTAGTGGATATACAAACATCTGGAGTCAAAGCAATTCTCTCACATGGAGTGGGGTCAGGAGTTGGGACTCTGGGGGCATAAAGATGTCTTACTATTATTGCATTAAGAGCAGCAACTAGGGTAATCCCAAAGACAAGAAGGACATGCATCATTCATACAGTAAGCATATGTTGAGGGCCTACCATGTGCCAGCCCCAGCCCTGGTGCTAAACACATTAGTTAAAGATGAATAGAAGAGCATCCTTGCCCTCAAGCTCATAGACTAAAATAATCACATTTAAGCAAAGAAAGCATGGAAGAAAGAGAAGTAGAAAGATGGGAAGACAAGCTAGGTTTTTAAAAGAGAGAAAAAAATTGAACATTTTCATATTGGCTGTTGTCAAAAAGTGCTAAATCCAACCAGCCAAGCACTGAAATAGTTCTTGAATACCTAAGATAGGTCCACCCTCAAAATTAACTGTTAAACCTAGCAGAAGATAAAACTAGATAAACTGTGTTTTCCATAACCCAGGAACTTTTTGTATTACTATCATTTAGAAACAGCCTAAGATCTTGATATCAGCAAGATCAGGGTTTATATAGATTGATGAATCTTCAGGAGCAAGGGAAGAGGACATTTCAGAGTTCACTATTCTCCTCAAGATGCTCTCCCATGTGATCAATCCGTGCACTCTAACAGAGGTGTATAAGAGTTGTAGTGGCTGGGCATGAGAGGATCAACCTCAAACTTGAGAATGCGCATAATCACTAATTGGAAATGCAAAATAACAAATAAAGCACAGATCATTATGTCTTCTTCAGCATTAATGATATTCTATTCTCACCTTGAGTCCCATAAAGCACATCATAGTAATATGTACCTTGATGCAGTATTGCACACACATATTTTGTTATACACCATTGAGTCACAGATGCCCATGTTGTTATAATCAAACGAAAGCAATGAAGTTGCTTTGATGAACAATCAAAAGACACACAGATCAAGAGAATCAGAAAGAAAACAAGTGACAAATGTAACTGGTAAACGTTCCCTCTATTATCCTCAATATTAAAAGCTTTTATTACACTCTAGCTTGATTAATTATTCTACTTCCCATGTAGCTGCACTGAACCCTATACATATTTTCATCACAATACCTATTACACTGTAATGCACTTTGTTTATATACCTGTCACCTTTTACTAGACAAACTTCTCAAACCTCCTTGAAGCCAGGGACTATGCTATCAGTCATCGTATCCTTACTTCCCTATTATTTCTAGAACAATACCTAGCACAAAATAGCCACTAAACTAATATTTAATGGTTGAGTTACTATTCAAAATATATAATATGTTGAAAGGAATATATTATATCATCACCCAGATTTTACTGGATATAAGAAGATGATAGGCAAATCAGGGCCCAGATACTATGCTTTTCCCACAGTCTTTGCAACCTGCAGACCAGGAGACTCCCTCAGGTACCTATACCACCAGGGCCCTAGATTTCAAGAACAAAACTGGGCAGCCATTTGCGCAGACACCAAGCTAGCTGGAGGAGTGTTTTTTCATACCCCAGGAATGCCAGTGACAGAACCATTTACTCCCCTGGAAAGGGGGCTGAAGCCAGGGAACCAAGTAGTCTAGCTCAGCAGATCCCACCCCCACAGAGCCCAGCAAGCCAAGATCCACTGGCTTGAAATTCTCGCTGCCAGCACAGCAGTCTGAAGTCCACCTGAGACACTTAAGCTTGGTTGGGGGAGGGGTGTCCACCATTACTGAGGCTTGAGTAGGCGGTTTTCCCTTCACAGTGTAAACAAAGCCCTGGGGAAGTCTGAAGTGGATGGTGCACACTGCAGCTTGGCAAAGCCACTGTAGCCAGACTGCCTCTCTGCATTCCTCCTCTCTGGGCAGGGTATCTCTGAAAGAAAGGCAGCAGCCCCAGTCAGGGGCTTACAGATAAAACTCCCATCTCCCTGGGACAGAGCCCCTGGGGGAAGGGGCGGCTGTGGGTGCAGCTTCAGCAGACTTAAACATTCCTGCCTGCTGGCTCTGAAGAGAGCAGCAGATCTCCCAGCACAGTGCTCAAACTCTGCTAAGGGACAGACTGCCTCCTCAAGTGGGTTCCTCACCCCCATGTCTCCTGACTGGGAGACACCTTCCAGCAGAGGTCAACAGACACCTCATACAGGAGAGCTCCAGCTGGCCTCTGGCAGGTGCCCTTGGGGGACAAAGCTTCCAGAGGAAGCAATAGGCAGCAATCTTTGCTGCTCTGCAGGCTCTGCTGGTAATACCTAGGCAAACGGGTCTGGAGTGGACCTCCAGCAAACTCCAGCAGACCTGCAGCAGAGGGACCTGACTGTTAGAAGGAAAACTAACAAACAGAAAGGAGTAGCATCAACATCAACAAAAAGGACATCCACACAAAACCCCATCCAAAGGTCACCAACATCAAAGACCAAAGGTAGACAAATCCATGAAGATGTGGAAAAACCACTGCAAAAAGGCGGAAAATTCCAAAAACCAGAATGCCTATTCTCCTCCAAAGGATCACAATTCCTTGCCAGCAAGGGAACAAAACTGGATGGAGAATGAGTTTGATGAATTGACAGAAGTAGGCATCAGAAGGTGGATAATAACAAACTCCCCCAAGCTAAAGGAGCATGTTCTAACCCAATGCAAATAAGCTAAGAATCTTGAAAAAATGTTAGATGAATTGCTAACTAGAATAAACAGTTTAGAGAAGAACATAAATGACCTGTTGGAGCTGAAAAACACAGCATGAGAACTTCGTGAAGCATACACAGGTATCTATAGCTGAATCGATCAAGCAGAAGAAAGGATATCAGAGATTGAAGATCAACTTAATGAAATGAAGCGTGAGCCAAGATTAGAGAAAAAAGAATGAAAAGGATGAACAAAGCCTCCAAGAAAGAGGGGACTATGTGAAAAGACCAAAACTATGTCTGATTGGTGTACCTGAAAGAGAAGGGGAAAATGAAGCCAAATTGGAACACACTCTTCAGGATATTATCCAGGAGAACTTCCCCAACCTAGCAAGGCACGCCAACATTCAAACTCAGGAAATACAGAGAACACCACAAAGATACTCCTTGAGAAAAGCAACCCCGAGACACATAATTGTCAGATTCACCAAGGTTGAAATGAAGGAAAAAATGTTAAGGGCAGCCAGAGAGAAAGGTCGGGTTACCCACAAAGGGAAGCTAATCAGACTAACAGCAGATCTCTCTACAGAAACCCTATAAGCCAAAAGAGAGTGGGGACCAGTATTCAACATTCTTAAAGAAACGAATTTTCAACCCAGAATTCCATATCCAGCCAAACTAAGCTTCATAAGTGAAGGAGAAATAAAATCTTTTACAGACAAGCAAATGCTAAGAGATTTTGTCACCACCAGGCCTGCCTTACAAGAGTTCCTGAAGGAAGAACTAAATATGGAAAGGAAAAATCAGTACTAGCCACTGCAAAAAGATACCAAATTGTAAAGACCATCGACACTATGAAGAAACTGCATCAACTAATAGGCAAAATAACCAGCTAGCATCATAATGACAGGATCAGATTCACACATAACACTATTAACCTTAAATGTAAATGGGCTAAATGCCCCAATTAAAAGACACAGACTGGCAAGCTGGATAGAGTCAAGACCCATTGGTGTGCTGTATCTCATGTGCAAAGACACACATAGGCTCAAAATAAAGGGATGGAGGAAACTTTACCAAGCAAATGAAAAGCAAAAACAACAACAACAACAAGAAAAGCAAAGTAGGGGTTGCAATCCTAGTCTCTGATAAAAACAGACTTTAAACCAACAAAGAAGAAAAAGGACAAAGAAGGACATTAAATAATGGTAAAGGGATCAACACAACAAGAAGAGCTAACTATCCTAAATATAAATGCACCCAATACAGGAGCACCCAGATTCATAAAGCAAGCTCTTACAGACCTACAAAGAGACTTATACTCCCACACAATAATAGTGGGAGACTTTAACACACCACTGTCAATATTAGACAGATCAATGAGACAGAAAATTAACAGGGATATTCAGGACTTCAACTCAGCTCTGGAACAAGCAGACCTAATAGACATCTACAAAACTTTTCACCCCACATCAACAGAATATGCATTCTTCTCAGCACCACATCACATCACACTTATTCTAAAATTTACCACATAATTGGAATTAAAACACTCCTCCACAAATGCAAAAGAATGGAAATCATAACAAACAGTCTCTCATACCACAGTGCAATCAAATTAGAATACAGGATTAAGAAACTCACTCAAAACTGCACAACTATATGAAAACTGAACAACCACCTCCTGAATGACTACTGGGTAAATAACGAAGTTAAGGCAGAAATAAAGGAGTTCTTTGAAAGCAGTGAGAACAACGACACAATGTACTAGAATCCCTGGGACACAGCTAAAGCAGTGTTTACAGGGAAATTTATACCACTAAATACCCACAGGAGGAAGTAGAAAAGATCTAAAATTGACACCCTAGCATCACAGTTAAAAGAACTAGAAAAGCAAGAGCAAACAAATTCAAAAGCTAGCAGAGGACAAGAAATAACTAAGATAACAGAAGAAATGAAGGACATAGAGACATGAGAAACCCATGAAGAAATCAATAAATCCAGGAGGTGTTTTTTTGTGAAAAGATTAACAAAATGGATAGACCACTAGCCAGACTAATAAAGAAGAGAGAAAAATCAAATAGGCACAATTAAAAAATGATAAAGGGGATATCACTACTGATCCCACAGAAATGCAAACTACCATCAGAGAATACTATAAACACCTCTACACAAATAAACTAAAAAATCTAGAAGAAATGGATAAATTCCTGGACATATACAACCTCCTAAGACTAAACCAGGAAGAAGTCGAATCCCTGAATAGAACAATAACAAGTTCTGAAATTGAGGCAGTAATTAATAACCTACCAAACAAAACAAAACAAAACAAAACAAAAGCCCAGGACCAGACAAATTCACAGCTGAATTCTACCAGAGGTACAAAGAGTAGCTGGTACCATTCCTTCTGAAACTATTCTAAACAATAGAAAAGGAGGGACTTTCCCTAAGTCATTTTATGAGGCCACCGTCATCCTGATACCAAAACCTGGCAGAGGCACAACAAGAAAAGAAAATTTCAGGCCAATATCCCTGATGAACAGAGATCCGAAAATCCTCAATAAAATACTAGCAAACTGAACCCAGGAGCACATCGAAAAGCTTATCTACCACTATCATCTCGGCTTCATCCCGGGGATGCAAGGCTGGTTCAACATACACAAATCAATAAAGGTAATCCATCACATAAACAGAACAAACAACAAAAAACACATGATTATCTCAATAGATACAGAAAAGGCCTTCAATAAAATTCAACACCCCTTCATGCTAAAAACTCAATAAACTAGGTATTGATGGAATGTATTTCAAAATAATAGGAGCTATTTATGACAAACCCACAGCTAATATCATACTGAATGGGGAAAAACTGTAAGTATTCCCTTTGAAAACCAGCACAAGACAAGGATGCTGTCTCTCACCATTCCTATTCAACATAGTATTGGAAGTTCTGGCCTGGGCAATCAGGCAAGAGAAATAAATAAAGGGTATTCAAATAGGAAGAGAGGAAGTTAAATTGTCCCTGTTTGCAGATGATATGATTGTATATTTAGAAAACTGATCATCTCAGCCCAAAAATCGCCTTAAGCTGATAAGCAACTTCAGCAAAGTATCAGCATACAAAATCAATGTGCAAAAATCAGAAACACTCTTATACACCTATAATAGACAGAGAGCCAAATCATGAGTGAACTCCCATTCACAACTGCGACAAAGAGAATAAAATACCTGGGAGTACAACTTACAAGGGAAGTGAAGGACCTTTTCAAGGAGAACTACAAACCACTGCTCAAGTAAATAAGAGAGGACACAAACAAATGCAAAAACATTCCATGCTCCTGGATAGGAAGAATCAATATCATGAAAATGGACATACTGCCCAAAGTAATTGATAGATCCAATGCTATCCCCATCAAACTACCACTGACTTTCTTCACAGAATTAGAGAAAAACTACTTTAAATTTCATATGGAACCAAAAAAGAGCCCATATAGCCAAGACAATCCTAAGCAAAAAGAGCAAAGCTGGAGGCATCATGCTACCTGCCTTTAAACTACAAGGCTACAGTAACCAAAACAGCATGGTACTGGTACCAAAGCAGATATATAGACCAATGGAAAAGAACAGAGGCCTCAGAAATAATGCCACACATCTACAACCGTCTGGTCTTTGACAAACCTGACAAAAATAAGCAATGGGGAAAGGACTCCCTATTTAATAAATGATGTTGGGAAAACTGGCTAGCCATGTGCAGTAAACTGAAACTGGACCCTTTCCTTACACCTTATACAAAAATTAACTCAAGATGGATTAAAGATTTAAATGTAAGACCTAAAATCATAAAAACCCTAGAAGAAAAGCTAGGCAATACCATTCAGGACATAGGCATGGGCAAAGGCTTCATGACTAAAACACCAAAAGCAATTGCTACAAAAGTCAAAACTGACAAATGGAATCTAATTAAACTAAAGAGCTTCTATACAGCAAAAGAAACTATCATCAGACAGAACAGGCAACCTACAGAATGGGGGAAAACTTTTTCAATCTATCCATCTGACGAAGGGCTAATATCCAGAATCTACAAAGAACTTAAACAGGTTTACAGGAAAAAACCAAACAGTCCCATCAAAAAAGTGGGTGAAGGACATAAACAGACACTTCTCAAGAGAAGTGCAGCCAATAAAAATATGAAAAAAAGCTCATCATCACTGGTCATTAGAGAAATGCAAATCAAAACCACAATGAGATGCCATCTTATGCCAGTTAGAACGGCAATCATTAAAAAGTCAGGAAACAACAGATGCTGGTGACGCTGTGGAGAAATAGGAAGGCTTTTACACTGTTGGTGGGAGTGTAAATTAGTTCAACCATTGTGGAAGACAGTGTGGCTATTCCTCAAGGATCTAGAACTAGAAATACCATTAGACTCAGCAGTCCTATTACTGGGTATATATCCAAAGGATTATAAATCATTCTATTATATACATGCACATATATGTTTATGGCAGCACTATTCACAATAGCAAAGACTTAGAACCAACCCAAAAGCCCATCAATGTTAGACTAGATAAAGAAAATGTGGCACATATACACCATGGAATACTATGCAGCCATGAAAAAGAATGAGTTCATGTCCTTTGCAGGGACATGGATGAAGCTGGAAACCATCATTCTCTGCAAACTAACATAGGAACAGAAAACCAAATACCACATGTTCTCAATTAGTGGGAGTTGAACAATGAGAACATATGGTGATAGGGAGGGGAACATCATACACTGTGGCCTGTCAGGGGTGGGAGGAAGGGAAGGGATAGCATTAGGACAAATACTAAATGTAGATTATGGGTTGATGGGTGCAGCAAACCACCATGGCACATGTATACCCATGTAACAAACCTGCATGTTCTGCACATGTATCCCAGAACTTAAAGTACAATAATAAAAAAAGAAGATAGGCAGTTTACATATAAAAACTCTAAATATAAAATTAACAAATAGAAAAATTATAGCCCTACTAACAGATCAAAAGACCTTTAAAAAATACCATTAAAATTTACTGAACACACAAAAATAAGAAAACCTAATGTTGGCAGGACCATGGGGAACCTGGTATATATAAGATGTACATTTACTATGAAAAAATGGGCCAACATTGGAGAAATTAATATAGACAGGCATTATTCAGACCGTTGACCTAGGAATTTTATTTGGTAAAATTATATCACAACAGAAGACTACAGAAAAGAAAAAGAAAAATGTATACAAGATGTTCTCAATACACCTGACGGTAATGAGAAAAGGAAAATAAAAATAAAGGAAGAAAGGATGGAAGAAGGACAAAGGAAAGGAAGAAAAGTAAGAAATAAATTTTCAAATAAAAAAATGAGAGGGAGGAAGGAAGACAGCAAGGAAAGGAAAGGAGGTAAAGAAAGAAAAACTGAAATAAGATAAATGTCCAAGAATAAGGAAATAGATAAGTAAACTGGCATAGCAACATACAGAGACAATATATAATTAATTAAAAGAAATACATATATTGGACCAATGCATGGAGGATATATATTCATACATATATATGTGTGTGTGTGTGTTTTTGTGTGTGTATGTGTGTGTGTTTATTGGGCATAATGGGTCAAGCACTATGCTAGGCTTTTGCTACATTTAATCTTCACAACCTCTCTGCCTTGGCAGATTATTTTGTACCAAGTCTCACAGCTTAAATTTGGCCAAATAAACTATCTCAACTGCCCCCCCACCCCAAAAATCACATATTCACTAAATAGCACTGCAAAAATATACTTTATATATAGTGATATAAACATTTAGAATACAAGAGTCATTTTAAGATTTCATCTATTAAAAATGATAAAAATTAATTACAGCTTCTAATTTGGCTGCAGTCTTGTCCAAAATATCTTTTTTTTTTTTTTTTTTTTTTTTGGTTGGGGGGTGGTGGGGTGAGGGTGAGAGGGAGAACTGGAACATGGGACCAGTATTTTAAAAAGAATGAGTTTGATGAAAAAAAAAATTTCTACCCTCCTCCTATATAAAATTATAGGGTTTTTTTTTTTTGGCGGGGGGTGATATAATTTTATTTTTTTGGGTTGTAAGACCTTGGCCTTCGTTTCTAAAAATCTTCTGGTTTCTGCCAACAGGGAGAAGCTCCAAACTGTCTCCATTAACCTCTGATCATAGCATGAGGTGAAGGGGAATCAGGCAAACAGAGAATATTTAAATATTCTCTCTGCATAAAAGCTGTTTAGCTGCTGGAATCATTTCCTCTTGCTGTCCCTGAGCTAAAGAAGTGGATCGATCAGCAGGGGAGGTGAACAGATGCAGCTGGACAGGAAGAGAGGCTTAGGGGAATCACATTTGAGCAGCCATGGGGGATGAGACACGGAGAGGAGAGTTCACAGAAGCAGCTGGAAGGACGGAGCAACAGAGGAAAGGGGCTCAGCAAGGAGAAAGCAAGAGACAAGATGTGCTCAGAGAAGCTCACAGCTTGCAATACTCCCTAAATGTCTGCACAGAATGAGAAAGACACTTATTCCCAAGGGAGACTTAAGCCATTTCCCTTTTTGCATTACAGCCTGCAGAAAAATTGAACACACATTTCAATCTTCCATTTGCCCTTTTTGGACATCCTGACCTCTGTGATCAAGGCCCACCCTAGATACATAACCCTGCTGGCAAGTCTCCTATTGTATTCCCATTTCCCAAAGGGTGAAGTCATTCATCTATATTAGGCATTGACCAGGAAAAATGTCAGGGAATGCTCAGCATTCTTCTTCTCTATAAGCATCAGGGACTCACTTTCTTCTCTCCCATCCCACACAGGTGAATGCTATATCCAAATGACCAAGAGTCAGAATTCTTGAAAGAATAGAATTCCTGACAAATAGTGAGATTAGAACACATTGAGTGAACAAGGGTGAATAACAAATTAACACTCTTCAGAAAGTCTTTCAATAAAAACCATCCATCTGGAAAAAGCTGAAAACTCTGTATTTTTGGAAGCCACTGTTTACAGAACATATTAAACTTCTTTATTATTAATGTTACAAATAAGTAGAGAACAAAAACACTCACACCTTATAGATAGTCTCATTTTATTCCTGAAGATCGTCCTGGAAATTAAGATAATGATAGTCTTTTGCATTAATATGGGCCTCTATAGTCTACAGGCAATTAATACATGGTTTATTTTAATTATTTTCCTTAATTTTAAAGGTGGGATTTTAAGGAGTGTATATCATTTAAATTTCATTGTCAGAGGTACAGGATATTCTTTAGAATAATTATTGCCTGTACATACATGTGCATTTAAAAATCATCACTCGCCATTACCTAGTCTTATCTTGAATATATAGCTAATTCCTGACAGTCCCTTCAGCACCTAGGACAGTGCCTCATTTTCATCATCATGTAACTATCTGAAGAAATAAATGGTATCATAGAAGGATAGGACTCTGCTGCAGAACTCTTTACACATTTCAGGAGATGGAAAAAAAGCTGACCTTCAAGATATAGGCACAAAGTAAAATCATATTTTTAGACATCATTAAGTAGCAAACTTATGCCAGGTTATTTATTTTAATTGTATAAATTTTTGGTAGCCTCATCTCAAGTAATACTAACATGAAAGGCACATATTCAAACAGAAATACAAGTTAATTTTCAGGGAACCATTCTCCAATGAGTTTTATATGAATAGGCCATTACTTTCCCTTTTCCTCCCTGTGGACCAAGGTTACTAACATTGTTCCCTTTTACAAATAGCAAATATATATATACATTAAAAAAAACAAGATGAGGGAGGACACCAGAGAATGAATTAATATATTAATGTTCATTAAGTATTTAAAATGTGCCTGATAAAAACACTGACACTTTTTAAAAAGTTATCTTAATCTTTATAATAACTCTAATAAAACAGTATTCTTGTCTAGATGAAGAAACTGAAGCTCAGAGATTTTAAGAAACTGATCCAAAAGGTTCAGAAAATCTAAGTGCTTCTATTAACCAGGCTCCTAATTATGAATAAATTTGTGTGTTTATGTATTCACTAAGTTTCTCTCTCTTCCTCCTGCATACACACACAGAAAGACACAGAAACACTCATTGTAGTTACCATGAAAACTACAATGAAACATGGAATGCTGAGAGCAACACTATGTTTTCTGGATAGCAGAGACAAATATAAAATCATAGAAATATTGCATCCTCTCATGGAAATCAGGATCAGAAACTGTCAGATGAGAAGTCTTGATGGTAATCTTTAGATAGAATGATTAAAATGTAAAGCTATTGGGTTTTAGGTGAGATGGGACCTTGTAGGTAGATTTTTGTCTGTTCACTGCACAGCACCCCGAAATTCATTTTCCTGACTTCTCCAAGCAGTTACTAAATCCTCCCCTTGTACTACCCCAGAATTTTTATTAAATGTCTACATGGGTTTTGCCTTGTTTTAATACACGGAATCTCTCCCAGAAGTTCTAAACCTGTAGCTCACAGCCCCTTCCCTCAAAAAAAAAAAAAAAAAAAAAAAAAAAAAAAAAAAAAATAATTGTTGTGCCGTTGTCCATTGCTCTGCATTGATGTTTTATAACTTCCCCAGATTTTTCACTGCTCTAAGCTATAAGGCCAATCTCCATATCTCCTCTGGGTAGCACAGTGCTTGGCCCTCAATAAATGTCTGACCAATAAATGAATAAATGGCATTTGATGAGACTCTGAAAGAAAATGTGCAGTCCTCTCTGTGCTCTTTGGCCTCCTAGAGTTCTGTAAAAATTAAATAGTGGCTGGGCGCGGAGGCTCACGCCTGTAATCCCAGCACCTTGGGAGGCTGAGCCGTGCAGATCACCAGGTCAGGAAATGGAGACCATCCCGGCTAACATGATGAAACCCCGTCTCTACTAAAAGTACAAAAAATTAGCCGGGCATGGTGGCGGGTGCCTGTAATCCCAGCTACTTGGGAGGCTGAGGCAGGAGAATGGAGTGAACCCGAGAGGTGGAGCTTGCAGTGAGCCGAGATCGCGCCGCTGCACTCCAGCCTGGGTGACAGACAGAGACTCCATCTCAAAAAATAAAATAAAATAAACAAATAATAATTAAAAAATTAAATAGTTTTGTTTTAGCAGTGCTTCAGCATTATGTTGAGCACGTGAACTCTGCAGCCTTCTGCCTAGGTTCCTGTCTGGGCTCCACCACTTACTAACTGTTTGACTTTAGCCAAGCTATTTGGCTCTCTAAGCCTCAGTTTCTTCACCTCTGAAATGGGTTTATAATAAGACTTGCTTAATGTATCTGATGTAATTAGGTAATGAAAAAATATGTTAAATGTGCCTGGCACATGCTAGCAGACACCCAGTGACTGTTATGTGAGGATGGCACTGAATTTGCTGGTGGTGACTACAATCCCAGAACTCCCCCAAGTACTCTTCTGCATATCTGGGACATAAATTCAGATAACATTAAAACCGTAGTAGAGCAAAGCCTATTTCCATTTTCTTAACGTGTAATTTATTGAGCACCTACAATAGCCTGGCATAGTAAGTGGCATAAGATGAAATTCATACATACACAAAAATAGAAACAGAAAATTAAAAATTAAAATATCATATTTGAACTTTTAGGAGACTGTGGCTAAGAAGTTTCTCTTAGTGTTAGGTTTCTTCTGAGTATTTCCTTTAACCACCCCAAGTCACTATGACAGATAATGTCGATTTTACTGAAATGTCTCCGACAAGGATGGAGAAGAAGCAGGGAGATGTTCTCACAGATGGTTCAGGCCTGTGTATTTTTTTTTTTTTTTTTCACAGTGGTGTCCTTCCTGGAGCAAAAGGCTCAAACCTGTCCTGGAAAATTTTGACTGGCTTCCTTTGAAAAGGGAGTGGTTTTGGTTCACTAGACTTTGTAATATGTTTACTGCTATATGCTTCCTCCAATTCCTCTATCAGTTTTAATTCTGAAATATTTTGGAGCAATTGTGCTAGCAAAGTATATTAAGTATATTAACAGTAAATAAATATTCTGAACTGTTTAAACAACTTGAAGACTGGTGATTATTGGGAGAATAATGTACCAAAAATCTTTCAGCTGAATTTTATGTTTTATTAAGTAATATTAGTAAAGGATTTTAACATGATGATATATGCCTGGCTGGATGCATACTTGTATGTAATTATGTGTGCACAGTAAGTCTACATGAATTTATACAAATCCATGCTGAAAGTGGTATACACTGGATTCTAACAAATCAAGAAGCTCATTTAACATAATACATTTAAAGACAAAAAGTGCACTTATTATTGCAAATAAACTCTTGTATTAAAAAATCAGAAAGCCTCAGATTCATCATAACTAACAAGACTTGAATGAAGTGCGTTCTGTTGCTGCATTTCTCATTCTAACAGCCTCTCCTCGCTGAGTTCTGCCTGGTGCATCAGGCCTTTCTGCAGTGGGATAATAACTGATGGCAGGCTGACACAGAGCCCAAGGAGAGCTCCATCAGGAGGTCTCCTGGGCTTAGGGATCAGTGTGCTTAAAATATTAGGATTTGATAGAGTTAACACTTGCCCTTGAGCAGATGGCTTTGAACATTCTGTCAACACTGCCAGTGATTACTGCAAACAGATTCTTCATCCCAGAGGGACGGGAGTGAAGTGCTTTCTAGTTCCCCAGTCTCATCTAAGAGGTGTAAAACGTGTCATTTCCAGGGTCTTCTCTCAGCCGTGAGAAGCGCAAACGGTTCCCACACCACGCAGCCTGAGAGCCATGACTCAATCAAGAGCATTTTCCTAGGTTGAAGAGGAAATACAGACCTGGCTGAGCTTAAACTTAACTTAAAATTTTCTATTTTGTGCCATGGGAATACTTTGGGTCACTGGAATACTTTGTCACTGAATTTCTTTTTACAGCCTGAAAGAATGAAGATTAGCAGTAATTAGACCTCACAACAAGTGTAAGAAGTGTGAAAATGGGAAGATTCTGTGGAAACAAGTTGAATTCAAAGTTTCCAAAGTAGGAATTAACACACCTGCCAGTGTCTATTTTGAACTTTGGCAAAGTCATTTTGTCTTTTTGTCATTTTGTCTTTCATTTGAAATGTCTCTTCAAATGAACAGCATACATAACCCACTCATTTCAAGTGAACTGGTTTCTAAGAATTAAGAAATGAAACAATCAATGATAGGAAATCATGGAAAGCAACTTGCAAGATTCTCATTCTACAGTAGAACAAAACAGCAACAACAGAGAAGGCATAGCAACTGCAGCATGGTTCAGTAAGGCCTGCTCTCTGCATAGCACTGCATTTTGAGGAATGCCATTAGCCAAACGAAATTTCCTGTACCCCAAAATAAGAGTTCAGAAGACAGAGCCTATATTCATAGACACTTTGCTGGAGAAGAAGCTGACAGGAAACCTCTTACCCACAATGATTAGGACTTCATTACTAGAAAATAATGTGCAAGATAAACACCTCCATCTCCAACCTTGGAAAATGGTTATTTTAGGTACTGTTTGCCTGGTCCTGCCTGCCAGCTGATCTCCAGTGAGTGAACCTGAGCTGCTTCTCACCGTTACTTCTGAGAGGAAATGCTTTGCAGGACAACCAAGCCTGCCAATTCCAACATGCAGAGGGTTTTTTTTTAAAAAAAAGAAAAGAAAAGAAGAGTGAACTATGTGAGAGGCAAAGCTTAAAGAGTGAAGATCTAGACCCCAGCTCTCATGCTAAAGGTTTATAGCCTCCCCTTCATTATATCGTCTCGCTGTGAAGCCTCCGAACACCTGTGCTATTAAATTTTTTTCTTAGATTTTTTTAATAAGAAAAAAATTAACAAAGTAAAATTTGTTGACAGTATTCACAGTCAATGCAGTGGGTGTTCCACCTATGCGCTGTCACATTTTTCATGTTCATTTCTGCAGGTGTTAAACACATGCTGACAACAACATATGTTACCAATCTTAAATGTTTTTTTTTTTAAACTGGTAATTAAGGAGTGCACACAGCTTGAAAAAAAATAATACAGGTGAAAGCTACCTCTGCCTAGAGTTCTTCTTATTTATTTTTCTTCTGCCATTTAGGTAGTTTTAAATGCAGCATATATAAAAAAGTAAGCTCTTAAAATTATTATCTATGTAAATAGCAGTCATAAAACAAATTTGCAACTCAATGCTAAAAACACTTGAGCTTACTTCCTCCCTCAGAAAACCCCATGTATTCCTTCCTTTTTTTTTTTTAAATTTTTTTATTTTCTTCTTGGCTCTTTGTTGTTTTTCTTGCTCCTTTTATTCAAGCATTTGGGCTTTCTGGAGAATCATACAAACTCTCCAAAAAGTATTTATTATGCCATACAAACCTCAAAGTTGTAGAAACATTCTCTAAGTAGAATACAATTCTTTCATCCTTTCGTTACTTTCTGACTGTGTACAGGATCACTACTACATAGTTAAATAATTAGCAAGAAATCATTGTAATTTTATCCCTATGAATTTCAGAGACAATTTCTTTTTATTGGCCATTAGGGGACTGAAGAACAGCTTCTACATTCTTCCTCTAGGGACCCATGGGGTGATTGACGATGTTTTCAAAACAGGCAAGACTCAATTCTCTGACAGCTGGTAAGAAAGAGTTTTGAAGTGTTCTCCAAATGTGACCAAGTATCAAAATCAGCTGGGCACTCAACCTTCCTATCATTGATCCTCACCCTTCCCCTAACTGCAGGCAATCGGCCAAGCTCGATCCATCCTCAGAGCCCTTGCTTCCCCTTACCCAAGACCTTCACATAAACAAGCTGCAACTGGGGCAGTTCCTCTTTGGAAGCCGTTTCTTGAACACCCTGTATAATGCTGCTTCACCCTAGAACTCAGACACTTGGCCGTGCTTCATGGACCTTGAGGTAGTTGTCGCTATTATATGTCATTGTTTGCTTCTCCGACTAAAATGTAAGCCACATAAGATAAAGGATTACTTATCTACTTTGTTCACATCTAGCATGGAACCTGCAAAAAGTAGATGTTCAATCAATATTTGTTGAATAAATTAATAAGTCACTTAAAGATACAAATATGTAGGCTGTTTTCCCTGGGTATTATGATTCAGTAGGTCACAGGGGAAGTCAAAAATCTCTAGTAAAAGCACTTCAGGTGGATTAGATGATCAGAAAAATTTAAGAAACACTCTCTTATGTGCCTTGCTACCCAGCACGGTCCGTGAACTGGCAGCATCAGCATTGTCAGGGAGCTTGTGAGAAATGTGGACCCCCCAGGCTCAGCCCCAGACCCACTGAATTAGAACCTAGGTTAGCAAGATCTCTGGGTGATCGGTACACTAATTAATGTTTGAGAAGCACTGTACAGCCACATGTATTTCCAGACCAAGTCTCTCTTGCCAATGAGGTACATAAATGGCAGCATCACCGGGACTCTCTGGCAAAGACCCTCACCTAGGCCTGGCAGCAGAAATGGGAGCTTTGCGATGGAAATTATCAGCTCCATACCTCCAAAAATGAATATTTAACTTCCACACCAGCAGTTCTCATAGTGTGATCCCCAAGCTAGCAACATCAGTATCACTTGGAAACTTACTGGAAATACAAATTCTTGGGCCTCACCTCAAACCTACTGAATTAGAAACCCTGAGGGTGGGACCCAACTATTTGCCTTTTAACTGGCTCTCTACATGAGATTCTGATTTTCGCTAAAGTTTGGGAAACACTGTTTTAGAGCAGAGTGTGTTAAAATCATTGGGGGTTGGGGAGAGGGCATGGGGGGATGAGTTGCAGAAATCTCAAGGCTTAGGCCACACCCCAGCTCAATTAAATCAGAATTTCTGGGAATGGTAGCCAATTTTCAGTGAACTAAATCTTTTAATTTGATTCTTATGGCAGTTGAGACTGGGAACCACATTTCTATACCAGAACCAGATCTGTCTGGCCACTTGGCAGTAGTTAGTCACCAGAAGAACTTGGAAGCAAAATTAGATTCAGACAGTGGTTCTCAAACCGCAGCATGCATGAGAATCTCACCTGCAGGTCTTATTAAAACACAGACTGGCAGGTCCCACCCCTAGAGCTTGAGTTAGCAGGTCTAGGGTGGGGCAGAAAGTCTACGTTTCTAACAAGTTCCCAGGTGATGCCGACGCTTCTGGTCCAGAGAAGATACTCCAAGAACCACTGCTCTGCAGTAATCAGTCTCCAGGATAGCCCAGAGATACTCAGTTTAAAGCAAAGACAAGTTTATTTTGCCAAATTCTGTAAAGGCATAAACACAGAAGGCACATTTGTGCTGGATCTGGATCAGTTTTTATTGTTTCATTCCCCAGGTGGCAGCCTCAGCACAGATTTAACAACTACATTCTGATGTCTCCCCCATAGCCTGAAGGTTCCCTCTCATTCATCCTCCCTCATCCTCACTCCACAACACCCAAGCGTGTAGGATCTTATTAGGGCCCATTTCACAGGCTTTATTCAGGAAGAATACACACGTCTCCCAGAGTCTGACATCCTAGATCTGACAGACTGCATTAAGTTTTTCCAACATGGTCCAACTACAGAGGTCACTGGTCACTAAGTAGAGTCACCTGAAGCCAGTGGGCTCCAATATTTTGATCCTTGTAAACTGTCTCCCCTCCATGCTTTCATAGTAAGGAATTGGAAAGGAGGAGAATCTATTAAGTAGATAATTAAGAATTGGATGGGCATGGGTTCAGATCATGGCTCTGTTCCTTTACTTTAATTAATTTGTTTAATCTTTCTGTGTCTACTGATCTATAAAGCAGAAAGGAGGCTTATGAGTTACACATTCCTTGGTGCTACTTCCTGCCCAGCCATTTATTGGCTATGTATCTTGAAGGAGGTTGCTTCTTTACCCCTCAGGTTTGTTCTAATGATATTACCACCCCTCAGGGTTGTTGTAAGAAGCAAAATGAGTTACTTTATATAAAGGGCACAGAGTATGTCCCTGGTGCTTTATATATTTTAGACTTTAAGCTGCTCAGATCTCTGGTTCCTCCACAAATTGTTCAACCACTCACCTCCCTGCTTCCAAATAGTGGTTTATAATCTTTTATTTCCTAGTCTCTCATCATGTCTTGATCCCAGTTATCTGGTTATGGCCCCTACTGTTCCACAGGTACCTAGTAAACTAGGCATTTTACATGGACTATCTCATTTAATCCTTGAAAGAAAGTTAAGGGGTACACTGAGGTATTCTTAAATTATAAATGGATCAACTTAGGTCCGGAGAGATTAAGTAACTTTCTCAAGGATACACATGTCCTTTAATAATTGGATAATTGGGACTTAAACTCAAGCAGATCAGACTTTTCAGCTGACTAATGAGCTACCAGTGATCAAACCCAATGGCCTTGTTTCTAGATTCTTATTGTCCTTGATCTCCCTGGATCATCAAAGGCAACTGACTACTCTCTCCCTGAAAGTCTCTTCTCTCTGAACTTACCTGTCACAGCATTAGACTATTCTTTTTCCTAACTTTCAATTCTTTTTTAGATCTCCAAACCAGTGTTATAGACTTTGACCTCTCTCCTAAACTCCAGACCTTCATTTCCAATTGTCTGCTGGGCATTTCTGCCTGGGTTTGACCAGAAACTCAAAAGCTCCATATGCCTCTACCTAGCTCATTCTCCTTCCTTATTTATTTTTGTTAAAGCCACCACCATCTCCCTTGGCATCAGGGTTCAAAACCTCAGAGGCAGGTAGTTAGTTGAAGCCCCTACTTAGCTATTTCTACTCCAAACTCACTCTTTTCACAAGCTACACTACCTCTCTAAAAGGGCTTTAATGCCACTTCTCAGCAGCAATGTGGGCAATGAAAATTATAGATAACACCCCTGCCCTTCCCCCAAAAAGGGAAGGGAATGGGAAAGGGAAATTTCAAAATTAAATAAAAAATTAGCCATAATCTTTCTTTGCTTTTTTTTTTTTAATTATTATTATACTTTAAGTTCTGGGATACATGTGCAGAACGTGCAGGTTTGTTACATCGGCATACATGTGCCATGATGGTTTGCTGCACCCATAAATGCATCATCCAAATTAGATATTTTTCCTAATGCTATCCCTCCCCTTGCACCCCCAACCCCCGACAGGCCCCAGTGTGTGATGTTCCCCTCCCTGTGCCCATATGTTCTCATTGTTCAACTCCCACCGATGAGTGTGAACACGCAGTATTTGGTTTTCTGTTCCTGTGTTAGTTTGCTGAGAATGATGGTTTCCAGCTTTATCCATGTCCCTGCAAATGACATGAACTCATTCTTTTTCATGGCTGCATAGCATTCCATGGTGTATGTGTGTCACATTTTTTTATCCAGTCTAACACTGATGGGTATTTGGGTTGGTTCCAAGTCTTTGCTATTGTGAATAGTGCCTCAATAAACATACATGTGCATGTGCCTTTATAGTAGAATGATTTATAATCCTTTGGATATATACCCAGTAATGGGATTGCTGGGTCAAATGGTATTTCTAGTTCTAGATCCTTGAGGAATCACCACACTGTTTTCCACAATGGTTGAACTAATTTACATTCCCACCAAAAGTGTAAAAGCGTTCCATTCCTATTTCTCCACATCCTCTCCAGCATCTGTTGTTTCCTGACTTTTTAATGATTGCCATTCTAACTGGCGTGAGATGGTATCTCATTGTGGTTTTGATTTGCATTTCTCTAGTGACCAATGATGATGAGCTTTTTTTCATGTTTGTTGGCTGCATAAATGTCTTCTTTTGAGAACTGTCTGTTCATATCCTTTGCCCACTTTTTGATGGGGTTGTTTTTTTCCTTGTAAATTTGTTTAAGTTCCTTGTAGATTCTGGATATTAGCCCTTCGTCAGATGGATCGATTGCAAATTTTTTCTCCCATTCTGTAGGTTGCCTGTTCACTCTGATGATAGTGTCTTTTGCTATGCAGAAACTCTGTAGTTTAATTAGATCCCATTTGTCAATTTTGGCTTTTATTGCCATTGCTTTTGGTGTTTTAGTCATGAAGTTTTTGCTCATGCATATGTCCTGAATGGTATTGCTCTTGCCTAGGTTTTCTAGGACTTTTATGGTTTTAGGTCTTATGTATAAATCTTTAATCCATCTTGAGTTAATTTTTGTGTAAGGTGTAAGGAAGGGGTCCAGTTTCAGTTTTATCCATGTGGCTAGTTGGTTTTCCCAACACCATTTATTAAGTAGGGAATCCTTTCCCCATTGCCTGTTTTTGTCAAGTTTGTCAAAGATCAGATGGTTGTAGATGTGTGGCATTATTTCTGAGGCCTCTGTTCTGTTCCATTGGTCTATATAACTGTTTTGGTACCAGTACTATGCTGTTTTGGTACCAGTACCATGCTGTTTTGGTTACGGTAGCCTTGTAATACAGTTTGAAGTCAGGTAGTTTGATGCCTCCAGCTTTGTCCTTTTTGCTTAGGATTGTCTTGGCTATAAGGGCTCTTTTTTGATTCCATATGAAATTTAAAGTAGTTTTTTTCTAATTCTATGAAGAAAGTCAATGGCAGCTTGACAGGGATAGCACCTAATCTATAAATTACTTTGGGCAGTATGTCCATTTTCGTGATATTGATTCTTCCTATCCAAGAGCATGGAATGTTTTTTGATTTGTTTGTGTCCTCTCTTATTTCCTTGAGCAGTGGTTTGTAGTTCTCTTTGAAGAGGTTCGTCACATCTCTTGTATGTTCTATTTGTAGGTCTAAATCAAAGAAAGATTACGTATATCCTGTGCTCCATTTTTCCTGTTAAGAAGAACCATCTAGGAAACTCTCTTTTTACATGTGAAGATGTTTGTCTTCACATGTGAGAGGAGACAGTAGTTGGCCATGCAGCTGGGAGAATTAAACTTATAATCCAGTAGTACCATAATATAAAGTATCATGCTTAATTGCCCACTGTTTTTTAAAATAATTATTTCCAAATAGTTTGAAATATTTGGACAAACTTATTCAGCCGTGGTGAATGAAATGCATAATCTTTAAGGTCCAGGAGAATCAAGGTATAGCTTTAAATTGTTAGAACTTGAAGTCTAAACTACTTTAATGATCTGGGTTAACTAAATGCCAGTTATTTCTCAACTTAGAAGCTCCAAGTTAGGGCCAAGGGTCTAAACTCCCTTCCCTTAACTGGTACGTAAAATCACAGAGCTCTCCTGATAAGTTGTTTACTACTTCATGTGTGAGTTTCTCGTGTGTTTTTAGTGATAATCATAATACACCATCAGAGAGAGTGCAGTGGTCTTGAGAGAGATTGATTTCCAAAAGTACTTCCATGCTCAGACTGACATGCTCTGAAACCTATGGCCAAAAAGCAGTTTGCATCACTGACTGGTTGTGGAACTGGTTCTGGGGCTGGCTGGTACAGGAGACCAACTGTACAATGAAACACTGTCTCCTGGCCGCAATATACAGGGCAGGGACGTGAGGATGAAGTATAATTCACCGATGATATATAACAGGTTTTTAGGAGCTCAAACTAAATCACCTGGAATTTTGCCAGACTCAAAAAGGAAAAAAAAAAAAAGCCGTAACAATCTTCTTTCTGCTAAGAATAATTATGTGAAATGTTCCCAGTAGGGTTGCCACCTTATTAAGTACCCAATTGTGATCTGCGGCTGCTAGGGACTGGCTAACAACATGATGAATGCTTTGTACAAGATCTATAGGAAGGACAAGCAAAGTTAAAGGGATATGTTATTTGGAAACATAAATGCAGCTGAAGTTCAGGGGCTCCTAATGAAAACATGTCTTTAACCATAATTATTGGGTGTAACCACACTCCCATAATGCTGAAGACTGGCCATCACTATCTAATTTTATTTCTTCTACAAATCTATGTCTAGTTCTACTCTAAAGGGCAACATAGAGATAAGATACCATGAATTTAATTATTTTAATATTGTTTAAAGAATCAAAAGTCAATCACTATGAGCGTCTTTTACAAGGCACAATCCTTTTTATAAATTTAATTCATGTCACTGCAAGAATAAGCTAGTATTCTATTTACAACAAAGGGTTAAAATACAGATGCTGTGAATGAGATGTATAATCCTTAAGGCCTTAGGGCATTAAGACATATCTGCTCCTTAGGGTCCATCTTTGTCCATAATCAATTTCTTCCCTTGGAGAACATTAATTGTCTCTAATGATAGCTTTCCATCAATACATTCTTGATCTTAAAAGGCCTGTACAGCTTTTTCCTTTATTCAATCAAATCATCTCTACAATTGCCCCCCTTTAGTAAGATAATACCTTTTAAGCCTTGTATTTTAATATAAAAAATAAGAGGTAGCTGCAAATTCTAATGGAAGTGCTAACATTTGAGAACCAGGATGATGGCTTCCATTATCCTAAATAATGTTTGAAGATTACAGAAAGCACTGTGTTTCAAAAGGTGGAAACTAATCCACCACTTTCAAATTATTCCTTGTATAAAAATCTGTTCCGACATTAGGAATTTTTTTTTTTGCCCCAGTAACGGCACTGTATATTTAAATATTTGAATATGAAAGATAATTTTTCAGCTCTGAAATGGCAAATAATTGCTATTTATAAGGACAAAATGCTGAATAATTTGAGGAATTGACAACTTTAAACACCAAAGCCCTTTATTTTGTTATTCTCCTGATAAGCCATTCGCACACTCTTCACTCAAACCACCACAATCCTA
Source organism: Mandrillus leucophaeus (assembly GCF_000951045.1). Taxonomy (NCBI): domain Eukaryota; kingdom Metazoa; phylum Chordata; class Mammalia; order Primates; family Cercopithecidae; genus Mandrillus; species Mandrillus leucophaeus. The sequence goes on along the minus strand of NW_012109364.1, from coordinate 879,970 downwards.
ATCAGTAGTTACTAAAATTATTTAATTTTGCGATGGCTAAAAAAAAAAAAAGAGAGAGAGAGAGACCTTAGTCTCTTCATGACCCACTAATGTGTCTTGCTTTCTTCTCCCATTTGCCTTCCTCAAACCTGCTTTTCTAAAAGCATGGAAATTCTTTTCTTTTTTTTTTTTTTGTCATTCTACTGATTGTTTCCATTCAAATAGAAGATTGCTCTTGCACTGCTTTATCTAGGTTACCCAGGACAAATCTGTGTTTCTGTCCAAGGCCTCACCACAACTTCTGCAGAGATTGCCCTATGTTTATAATAGGTGAGAAAACTTGAGGAGAGCTACTGATAGGACAAAAGCTGTCTGCCCTACAGAATTCTTCTTTGGGTAATTTCTATATTCAGTAGGAACATAGCAAAATGTCCATGCTGCATATAAAGTATCATTCTTATCACTGCAAGATTAGGAAACCCTCCTCACCGGAGTCCATGGCTTCCATGTGTGCTTTCTCTCTTATAAAAAATCTGCCAGCATTCTAGGAAATAGATGAAGAGACTCTGTGGAATGTAATTAACTGCAAAGCCCAGGTGATTAAAAAACCGATTAAAAGAAAATAACACACACAACACAGAAAAGACCTTATTCACTGAAAAAAGAGAGGGGGAAGGGGAGACAAACAGAAAAATTACTAATTTATTTGGGGTTTTGTCTAGTAATATGTGCAATTCTAAATCCTAAATTTACATTATGGATTAAAATATAAGCAATATTTTGTAAATATATTGGTTGCAAAATGAATACCAAAAGAAATATTAGAATTTTGTATGGCGGGAAAAGGTGTATATGAGGTAGATAATATCACCCTAACAAATATCAAACCTAAACAAAACAAGCATACAAAGTGAGACCAGTTAACAACCAAGATAAGAGATGAAAATTGCCACTGGAGCAGATCAACTTTATTCAATGCCCTGATAAGCACCTATTTGCTCTTCCCCATTATGCTTTCTTAGTATTTATAAATTATCATTTAATTATGCTGGCAAGTGGTAATTGTCAAATAAAGCTCAGATAGGCATAAGCCCTCAGGCTGCACATGACAGAAAAATATCTGTTAAAGCTGGGCTGATTCACACGCTTAGGAAATAATTTCCTTTCTTCTTTTTATCCTTGCCAACAAATTATATGAACTGGCACTTTGTGCTTTGTAGGCATTTTGAAGTCTATGCAGATTACAGAAAAGAAAAATTAGTTGTTTCAATATCTACCATTCCTAAATTATTCTGCTGATTTAAGACTTCACGTACCGAGAGAACAAAAGAGTGCCAAAGATCAAGAAATTCAAACCTTCCTCTACTTATAGTTTATGCTCAGGGTCATTTTCAATTGAGGAAATCAAGATTTGGAGAATTATTTTACATATTGTACAATGGATTTTACATAAAGTAGGAATTGGAACATGACATTCATCCCATTAGGAGAAATACAGAAATCTCGTTTTCCTTAAGTCCCTTACTACTTAGGTTTAATTAGTACCCATCTATCCCACCTCTTTTGTATTGAGTATTCTAAAAAAAAAAAAAAAAAGGAATCTTCCAGCTAGTTGCACCACTTTGGCTTGGCTGTGGAGCATAAACACAAATAGAGGATTATGATGTAAATAAAAAGATAAGTTGAATACCAAGCGACAATTTAATTCATATCTTATATTTAGACAGAATGTTGCGTTTTGGTTATATATGTAGAGCCACTTGTAAATTATTTTTAATTCCAAGGCTGAGCAGAGAAGACACAGAAAATATCTTCTCCTTCCCTTGTGAGAAAGAGAGAGGAGAGAGAGAGACAGAAAGAGAGACAGAAGGCGGGGCGGGGGGAAAAGCAAAACTTGAGTTCCTCTCGTGAGCAAAGATCATCAGCCTTCTTTTTGGTTCCCCATCTCACTCCCTCCCTCCAGCTACCCTGGGCTGCTTTGGGGGCCCTTTAGTTACCATGTTCCCTCTTGTCTCAGAGTCTTTGTACATGTTATTTTCACTGCTTGGAAAGTTCTTTAAAACTTCAATCCCACTCCCTTCAACACCTCCAATCTTCTCAATCTATATAAGTTCTACCCATTTTTAAGATGCTAATTCAAACATCTTTGCCTTAGGAAAGCTTTCTCCAAACTCCCACACCCAGTTCCAGTCACCTGGTGCTATATACTCTTGCAACCCTTATTACAGTATAAGAAAAAAAATGATAATAGCAAATATATAAGTTTTACTATGTGCTAGACTACTGTATGTTTTAACAGAAACCTCACAGCAACCTTGTGGAGGAAGACACTGAGGCATATTAACATAAAGTAACTTGCCTAAGATTCTGAGGCTAGCAAGCGGTAGAGCCAGGGTGCAAACTCAAGCCTGGGTTCTGAGTGTGTGCTCTTAATCACTACTTCTTACCACTGTACTTACTTGCACAATTGTCTACTCACTATTTGTTAATCGCCTCCTCTAACCCACAATAGTTGGTAAGTACCATGAGCCTGTAGTTATGTCTATTTTGCTAAGGCCTGATGCATAAAAGGGACTCAATAAACAATTATTGAATCAATGGCCAAACGTTGAGCTCAAAATAAACATATGAGTTGAAAGCTGAAGACTGCTTCACATCCCTGAGCTATTTTAGCTGCCGACATTGTTCCTCCTTTTTTGGGGACCAGTCTACTACCTTAATCCAGAAAGATGGCTTGATCTGGCAGAAAATCTTCATGTGTCTTTACTTCAGTGAATAAAATGCTTTTGTTTTTTGGGCTTTTGTTTTTTTGTTATAATGCACTAATTCCTTTTATTTTAAAGATTTTAATTAAAAAAACAAAATGTTTTAAGTGTCATTGGTATTTTAAAACATATAAGTTATATAAAAATAATCCATTTACACAGATACTTTCTTTTGAGACTGAGTAGATATTGAGACTAGTAGCATATATTACAATGCAGACTCAAAAATATATACCACTCTGAATGCATAGAGACAATGGTACATTTGGCATATTTGGCAGCCAGAATGCAGGGTGCAATCTGTGTATTATTAATACTAGGTACAATCTGTGTATTATTAATACTTATTCATAGTCAACAGAAATGTTAACAATGTTTTGTCAAAATGCATAACTCATATTTGAATATGCAGTCTAGTCTTGAATAATTCAATTCACAGCATTCATTTGAAAAGTTAACCATTTTCCTCTTTTTGCTTGGTTTGTACATACTTTTAGAGCATTTTAGTCCATGATGTGGGCTATTCAGCAACTCATGCAAATTTTCTTTTTAAAAAGGAAATAAAATGCTTTTTAGTAATCGGAATATAAAAACACATCCTGACTGGCACTTGGGAAACCAAACATAACTTAACCTTAATTCAGGCAACCCTTTTTAAATAAGAGATGTTCCTAGGCAGGCTATTAATTGGCAATTGCAAAGCTAAACTACATTCGTATCTTGGTATTCATAAATACTTTCTGAGTACTCAGGAATGGTTTTCCACTACTTATTTATTTTCATAGGCACTACTCTAACGCAACAGAAATTCTTTTAAAACGAAGCCGCCATTTTCGAAGAATGCTTTGCATCGTCTGTATTACATTGTTGTTTTGCCACTTATGATCTACTCAGGATATTGTTTATTGCTGTAGCATTGAAACACTTTTCATTATAATTAGAGACTTAGCTTTCTAAAAAATAAAGCATTTACTTCTCATTACCATAAAAATAAAACAAAATAAAAATCTATCCCATTTGAAGATTGAAGAAACTAAGGAATAAAAAAAACCAAGTGCCTTGCTTAAAAAACTGAAATTAAAATATTGTCCAATGACAAGTCATTTTACTTAAAAAATAGTGAATTCTGTACAATCACAGAAATTCACATGGTTTATCTGGAAGAATAGTGCAAATATAATATCAGTAAGGCTGTCAAAACATAGAAAATATCTTTTAATCCAAAACGTCAATATTTATAAAGTGCAAATAATCTCCTCCTCCCTCCCCTTCTCCTCCTCCTCCTCCTTCTCCTTCTTCTCCTTTTCTTCCTTCCCCTTCTCCCCCTCCTCCTCCTTCTCCTTCTCCTTCTTTTCCTTCTTCTTCTCCTCCTCCTTCTCCTTCTTCTCCTTCTCCTCCTTCCCCTCTCTCTTCTCTTTCTTTTCTTTCTTGTGTGCTGTTGCTAACAAATAATATTCTGGATGACTCCAAGGCCTATGACACTGAGAAGTATGTTCTGACTCTTCAGAGAATGAATAATATATGTTGAGTATATAGTTTGAGGACAAAGCATAGTGATTTTATTCCAGGCCTCTACATCCTTGCCACCCATATGTGGATATGTGCTAATTCTTTTCCACTAACCAAAGGGAACTTGTAAATAAAATTCCTGACTGTTTTGTAACAAACAGAAGATTTAATGGATCATTATAAATCACCTAATAGGATATTGGTGAGACAGTGTAAAAAAACAGAACTAATGTTTAAAAGACGAGACAGATCAAATCCACAGAAATTTCGATCTGCTTTTTTAACCAACATTTTGTATATTGATTGAAATGTCATTAAGCCCTAAAATACATCATTTTATGCAATTGCAACTTCTCATCTAACTTCACGGCTTAATCATCTGTACATAAGAACTAAAAAGATACCTGTTGGTTGGTTGCTAAATAAGAACACCATTCTAGCACTGTCCAACAGAAATATAATGTGAACAACATACGTAATTCTAAATGTTCCTAGGAGCCACATTTAAAAAGTAAAATGAAACAGGTGGAATTGATTCTGATAATATCTTTCATTTAACCAATGTATTCAAAGGATTATCATTTAACATGTAAGGGGACTAACAAATTATTAATAAGATATATGACATTATTTCATTTTTGTACCAAGTCTTCAAACTCTAGTGTACATTTTATATTTACAGCACGTATCAGTTTGGACTAGCCACTTTCAAGTGCTAGACAGCTACATGTGGCTTGTGGTTACCATATTGGTCAACATGAGCAATTCGAACCCTGTTAAGTGAATAAGCATTTTCTCTCTTGTGTTTTAAGTTAATGATGTTTTGGTGTAGCCAATAATACAAAATAATGTATTTTCCAATATATAAAATAAGTTGCTTTGACAATGAATGTTTGAGAGGTAACATTTGTGCTCCCAGTTCCATAAAAAAGGAACATTTATAATTATCTCTGTTAGTTGGATTATCTTTAACAAGTCCATACAATAGTGACTGATAGTGCTTACTACCATTGCTTCTGAATTTTCCAGTGAGGCTTGTAACTACACTTGGAAATTAAACATAGAAAAACACAGAGAAAACATATGAAGTAAACTTTTAATCAAGACTCCAAGGATGGTAAAAATATGTGTCTATAGCTGGTAGCATCTATGTTCTTCTGTCTTGTTTTAATTCACCAAACATAACCTCTGTGAATCATCCCATGATGCACCATCTCTGGTCTCTTAGTCACTTAATTTTGAAATATTGTAATTATAATTGATTTCTCGCTCTTTCTTTAGTCATACACTTTACTAATTATAAAATCTCGCCAATTCTGCCTCCAAAATGAATTTCATTTTTATTTCCACCTCTGCACTCTCATAGATTTAGATGGCAACTTTTTCATCTGACCCTTCTTGAGAATGTGGCCACCTGCAGGCTCCCGGTCTTCAATGCACATAGTACAGTGCTGTTAGAGATGTCTCGCTGAAACATAGAGGAAAATGTCACCCATGCTCACAGTCTTCTAAGGCATAGGATATAGTCCAAACTTCTTAATACGGCTATTGGAGCACTCCACTCTTTGATCCCAACCTACTTATCTTAAACCACTACCTATAACCCATTGCATCTTAACCTTAGGCTCACTGTTCCATAGTATACTGACCTTTCCTGCCCCTTGTCACATGCAGTCTTCCATCCTGGGATGTCTTTCCAGCCTCACTCCTCAGCCTAGTCTTCAAAATTAATCTTGAATTCCATCCCATAAAACTTTTTTAGATCTATCAATTAATTCAATAAATGTTTTATGAGAGCCTTTGCTGTATACCAAATACGAAGCTACATGTTGGAGATTTAAAAATATTTTTTTCTTAAAAATCCCCTAAGTCAGTAAGTGCTGTCTGCAATATAACATGGTAAGTGCTTTAATCAAGATATGTACAGGGAAGGAAGAAAAATTTTGCCTGTGTGGAGGGAGGGCAGGGAAGATTTTACAGAGGAGATAATATTTGAGCGGGATCTCAAAGGATTAATAATAACTTGCCAGGTAAAGAAAAAAAGAAGAATGTTCCTGGTAGATAAAAGTGAGTATTCAAAGTGCACAGAAGCATAAAAATATGTGCATGATTGGGGAGGAAGACAATTTGGTACTACTAAAGAACGGGCGATATTCAAAATATTTAACAATCAGAGTGGAATGAGTACTGACCAATCAGAATCGACAATTGTTTTCTTTGTACATAACAACTGAATATTAGCCCAGAACCAAAGTCAGGTGTACTTGGCAAAAGAGGAGTGGCAGGAAAGAATAGATCAATAACAGATTAGCAGGGCTATGATAATGATTTGAACCTATTCCAGGAGGCAGGAGGGAAGCATTGAAAGCATTTAACAAGTAAAAATATGTTATCAGTTATATTTTAGAAAGATTAACCAGGCAACTGTATTAAAAATGACTTTGAATGGGATGAAATAAAAGGCTAAGACAATCATTGGATGATTGAAGTAGTCCAGGTAAGAGATGAAATGCAACTGAACTGAACCTGTGGCTGTGAAGATAGAGATACAAGATCACATTTAAGGCATGTTTAGAAGATAACATTCACAGGACTTGATGAACAATTGAACATGAGGGATGGGAAGCTGGTGGATAGATAAACGACGCAATTGAGGTCTCTAGTTTAGAAAACTGATGCAGAGTGATGCCATTAAACTAAACAGAGACTACAAAAAGGACGAATGCTTCTGTATATTTAGCATTTAAAATATCTAAGGAACACAGTCAGAAATGTGCAGAAGCCAGCTATCAATAGGAGATTAGAATCCATGAGAGATAAACTTGTGGAGCTACAGATCATTATTGGTGGTAAAAATAAAGAAAATAGATGTTTTTCTGAGGGTAAGAAGAAAGTACGAAATGGGAATGGCTGAAGATAAAATTCTGGTAAATATCATCAATTAAGAAATGAGAAGAAAAATAAATCCATGTTTTGTCTTATATTGAAGCTATTTATCAACCTCAATTCTATTCACTAGATCTTGACTTCCAGCAGGGCAGAAATCACATCTCACTCATCTTTGGATTCCCTTACGAGTATTTGGCATGTAGTAAGTTTGTGTGTATGCGCGCGCACACGCGCACACACACATACACACACACACAATATTTGCTGAGTCGAATTGGGCTTCAGCCTCATCCTGGAACATTTGAGGACTATATATGTGTGGACATGTATATATTCAGGTGTGTATATTCATATTCACAAATATACGTATTCAATCGTTAAGACATTTAGTTAAATTACTCTCCATAGCTATATTATTGCATATGAAAACTAGTTCCTCAGTATACCTCCCAAATTCACCCACAACCTTTAAGTGCTTTCTTTCTGAATTAATAGTTTAATCCATTTTCTATGGGTCATAAAGCCAGATATCTTTTGAAGGCGGTTGCTGGTCTGTCGACAGTATAAACAGTGGACAATATGACCATGAAGAAGCTCCTGCAAAAATGGTCCATAAAATGGTTGTTCTTTCTCTACCTTTCATCTTTGTAGAGATTGCGATGCTATGAAAAGATTCCAGAACACCTGCTCTGCCACTTCTCGGTGTATGATGTGTACATGTCAGGTTACTTTCCCCCTTGAATCTGTTTGCTCATCTGTAAAATTAGGATAACATGACCTACCTCTCAGGGTCAATGAGGAGAACTAAATGCAATCATGCAAGAAAAAGCACCACGCTCATTGTTCACATAGTAGTCTTCATTTTTGGTTAGCATGAAACATTATTTTCTCTTTTGGATAAATTAGTAGGAAGAATAAAAGATATCTCCCAGAAAAGGAACTAGAAGGTATGAATTAATTCTCTCAAAAGTGAGTCTCACATTGAGAATGAACATTTGCAGTAAAATTTATAATAATATGGCATAAAGTTTTTAAGAATGAAGAAAAAAGCATGGGTCTCTGTGTAAATGATCGTTAAAGATCTCTTTTAAATTATTATTTCGACCAATTTGAGTATAATTGTGCTTTTTACCTCAGCAGAGACACAGGCTGGAACTAGATAATGTAAGGGTTTAGGTAAAATTAAAACAATTGAATGCCAAATGCAAGGCAATGTGCTAGATGCTAAGACAAAAATACAGAGAATCCTCTCTCTTCACTTAAACCACTAACAAAATTCTGGCCCCCAGGAGAGACAACACAGTTGCTGTGTGGTTTGGTTAATTTGGGGCTAGGGGGTAGGATGGGTGGTGGAGTGTTTGCCTTGATATCCTTATATTTCCTAACATCAATGAAAAAGTCAACTTACTTTTTCTGCTACTATAAGAAAAAGCTGTACAGAAAGTATATAAACAGCCTAGGATCATTGAAACCCATGGACATTTGGTAAACTCTAGAGTAGTCTTAGTCATATTCAATTATTGCAATAAGAAAGAGGTCAAGAGCTTTAACATTAGAAGAAAAGTTTAAAAAACCAAGGGGCTTGTGTAAGTGATTAGCTCAGGAAAAGAAACTATCAGATGGAGAGCTGCAAATAAAAGGACATTATGATGTAGTTAGGACAATCATGGGCTTTTGCAGTAAAAAGATGTGGGTTCCAGTCCTAGTTCTGATTTATCCTACAATTAGCCCTTTGGTTTCTTCAATTTCTAAAATGGTGAAAATGCTAATAGTGATGAATCTATCACAGGGTTTCTGTGAGGCTCCCATGAGATGAGGTATAGAGAGAGTCTTTGTAAGCTATGAAGCATTATGCCTGCGGGAACTTGGGTCACTTGGGCAGTAGTGCTATAAGGATTCTGACATGCTGCCAGCAGCTGATGTTCATTTGCACCTTTGTTTGACTAGCAAAAATTAGAAACTGTCTATTCTTCAAAATAAGCTGTTCATAAACAAGGTGATTTACTCAAAAGTACTAATTTTCTTAGTTTTTCTTAACACTGCTGCCATGACATCCTCAGTCTCAGCCAAGAGAAATACAGATCTATTTATGTCCCCAAATGTAAAGTCAGGATTAACTATGAGAAGTGCTAGGGCTATTAGGGAATATAAATGTGTTCTTTATAATGCTTAAATTTCTCCTTATATTATGAATGTACATTGCAAAACATTTCTGCATTAGGTTAGGAAAATATTAAAATACATTTATTATGCACCAATATATTTCTCTATTTGTGTAAGTTTCCTTCTAGTCTTTCTTGGAAAATTTTATTATGACATATTTCTGATATCAATTAGATAAAAAGAACAAATGATATACCAACTACTGTATATCTATCCCCAGTTCAGGAAGTACAATGTTACCACGCAAGTTGAAGGTCTCTGTGAATCCCTCCTAAATTTCACTATCCCAGTCCCCAAAACAAAGGTCAGAATTATTCTGAATTTCTTATTTGTATATGTAGTAATAGCAATATACTGCTTACGATAAAATTGTGTTTCAATATATTTTCATCAGAATTTACATTTACCTGTCCACAAACTATCTGAAATTACGAAAGTATTCTTAAAGCTTTCCTAGTTATTTTATTAATTAAGCTAAATAGAGAAGCTGGGCAATTAACCTAGGCCACAGACTCATTGGTGCTAAGTAGAACTAGAATCGCAATGGACAGAATAAGGGTTAGGAGGCAGAAAATGTGGTTTGAGCCCCAGCTCTGTTACTTGCTAGCTGGGTGACCTTTAGCTGTATCCAGGATTATTATAATGAGCAAACGAGATAATCTATGTGCAATTCTATAACCCACTCTATAAATGTTGTTTATCAATATCATTAGGAGTAAAGACTCTTGCCACTAAGTCTGAGATGATTGCCCCAACAAGTCTGGGACTCAGTCCCCATCTGATTCAGACTACAAATAATAATTTGTCACCTCACAATAATTGCTGTTATTTACTGTACCCTTAACATATGTTAACCCAAGGAATCTTTCAAAAAGCCCTGTGGGTCAATATTATGATCCTCACTTTCCAAATAAAAAACTTTATTTCCGCAGAAGTTAAATAGCATGCCTAAAGTTGTACCATTAATAAGGAGCAACCACATATTCTAAAGCCCATGCTCCTTACAGCTGGGCAATATTGCCTCCTAGATTTGGCCAAAGCTGCTTCATTTGGCTTAACAATCCCTATAGAGTCTTTTTAGGGTACTATAACGCCAGCCTTCTTCCAAAAGCAAGAACCAGACCACAAGCCTCCTGATTTTCAATATTGTATCCCAGGTTTACACACAAGATTTTTAAATTAAACCTTTACCTTGTCATCAGTCTTTTTACGTATTTAGTAATCTTATCAAATGGGAGAACTAAAACATGTTTTCTCAACTATCCATTTGAAAGGGAGGATCTTTAGAAAATGTCTGGATTTCCTCCAATTGTTTCCTTCTGTGGAGTAGTTGAACATTTCTTCCAGTTTTTTAGTTTTAGTTGTTATGGTTGCTACTGTTTTACCAGTCCAATTCTAAATTTCACCATTCTGCAAAAGTGGAGACCGAGTTTCAAAGAGGCAAAGTCCTATAGCTGGTGGCAAATCTGAGACTGGACCATTAGTCTTCTCCTGCCCAAGTCAGTGACCTTCTGACAATATCACACTGCCTCTTGAAGGAATACAATAATCATTTTTTTACATTTTAAATACAATGTAGCTTTTTGATTTGGTATTCATTGACACCATGGCATCATAGCAATGAGTCAATCTTAGAGTAAAACCCATGAACTTCTGACTTTTAAATAATAGAAACATTTACCAAAATGACTCATTTCCTGCTGGGGTTTAAAGGGAGGACAAAAAGATTTCTTTCTTTTTCTCTTGTTTTATTCGTTTTTTTCAGTGCTCCTAAAGAGAAGGAATAACAGATTTAATTTTAAAAATTTTCCAAAACTAGGAAATAGCAATTCCAAAACACAAGTTAGGAATTTGGGGCTTACAGATAAATCTTTTAGAAAGAGTGTTCTAAGAGCTGAACTAGAAAGTAATTAAGCTCCTTTCTCATTTACTATAAAACAAATTCATGGGGTTTTTCCTAACAGTAAATAGTTGACTGCATTTAATGTACAGAAAGAAGAAAAAGAAACACAGGTAAACGTGATCTTCCTTGCACTTTCTCCTTGAAGACTACAGTCCTAGGAAAAGTTATATTTCAATAAGGAAATGGCTCCTTAGCAAGCAGTTTTGCTGTATACTTGCAATGTCTAAGAAATCTTAGTTCAGTTCCACCAATAGTAACAGAAAAGGCATACGTACAAAAACAGATCATTGCTAAAACAAGGGAGAAATGCAAAGGTAAACTCAGGATGGGACAGAACCACAGAGGAAGGGCACCTACCCCTTCCTCTAGGCTTTTTATTCAGTCTTGAGGGATGCACAAGTGTCAGCCAGACAGGAATACTAAGATGGCGTTCCAGGCCAAAGAAACCCCCCTGTGTGCAGGGCAGGGAATGAATAGCAATTTGGTGTTACCTAAGTACCAAGCACAAGATGAGTAGTTCCCCAAGATATGGCTTACAGGTATAAGAGAGAGTCCTTCGAAGTCCTTGAGAACAATCTAAATCTGTATTAAGACAACAATGCATGGAGATCTGTTAAGGGATATGTCGCAAGAATTTCATTCCTTATAATGAGTAATGACAATTAGGAATTTCTTACATTTTAGATTTTAAGTTAAAGCCAATTCAAGTTCAACCCTGCAGTAAAGTTAGTCTAAGACATTTGCATTCGAATATGTTTCCTTGAGTGGGAGAAAGAGACTGTCCTTTGGTAGGAGGGATGGGACAGTTAAAGCTATGCTGCCTACTTGTGACCATTCTTCTCCATTTTTTTTTTTTCTTTTTTGATGTAGTGGTTCAAAGTTTGGGAACCCTCTGCTTTGAATTACTCTTTATGATCAGATTCAACTGTCCAGTGCAGAATAAACTGATTGTAGTCCCAATACTAGCCTTATAATAACTCTGGCTTGGTTCTTTCAGGACCCTTAAGCTTTCCAAGAGTATATTGAGGCTGCACAGTGGGAGGCAGCTGCCCCTATGCACAACCTGCCATGATATAGTTATGCCAATGTCCAGGAACTAAAATATTTCCATTGAAACGATTGTATTAGGTTGAATAATAAATAGTCTGTGTTCAAAACACAGGCTCAGTCGTTAATAGTAAATAACATTAACCTAAAGGGAGATCATTCGAATATTCATCATTTAATGAGCAACTACAACCTGTCATTCTGTGAAAGTTTCCATCAGGGAAAACAAAGTAGGGAGGTCCTTAGAGTGTTCTAAGTTTAGCATTTGTCATAGGCCTAGGATAAGCCCACAAGAAGCTCTACTTCAAGGCAGACTATAAGAACAATAACAGAAGTTCCAGAAAATTGCTATGAAGTTTCAGAGGCAAGGGAGATTAAATAAATTTAGAAAATTGCTCCAATTTCCATAGGAATAATAAATATGATCAAGAACAGAGAAAGAAATCAAGGATCACAGTTTCCTCCCTGATTAGATTGCCCACTCTACTCCAAGAGGAATTTCAATTAGAAAGCCAGGTTTTAGTATACACCCCAAAATGTGTACAAAATTTTGTTTGTTAAAATAGATGAAAATTAAATTTCCAAAGACTAAAACCGCTCAGCTACTATTATTTAGAACTAAGGACAGCAAACAGGAATATCTCAGCTGAGCTCAACCACTGTGAGGACCCATGGAGCAAAAGAGAGGATCGCTAAGGTAACCAGTATGCCGAATGTAATTACCCAAATTGGAATTCAGCCAGGCTGTGCAGGCAATACCCACACTCTTTAGAAAATGTCACAGACTCTTTTAATAACCATGGCAATTTTAGTCCATAAACATATATTAGTAGGACATATCAGAACAAGAATAAAATATTCTTGTTTTTTACACCTGTGAATGGATACACAGCCAGAGAAAAGCAGATAGAATATAAATCTCAGAAACATGATTATAAACTTTCTTAGTGGCAATATTCACTCTTGTTTCTAAATGTAAGTTTTTAAAATGTAAGAAGAGAGGCGCCATGCCATGTGTGCAATAGAATGCAAATAGAATTCAATAGAATATTCAATAGAATAGAATTCAAAAATTCAAATGAGGTGTCTTATATAACTGGTGAAGAGCAATGCTAAATTCCTCATGTTAGTTAAGTATAAACATGAAAATACACTATTTACATTGGAAAGCCTAATGGTATGTATGGTATGCCATAGGATGTGTGACTACAGCGTCAGGACAAAAAAAAAAAAAAAAGGTCCTACTCGGTTTCAAATGTTTTACTTCAAAATTTTAAGTTATATTGTAACATATATATATGGTACAGATATTTCTCCATGGAACTAAATTTTTTGTTGTGCCTTCTTGCCAAAGTAAGTGATCTAGTTGTTGAATTAAACGATCCCATCCAACAAATATTTCATGAGTGCTTACTATGTTCAAGGAACAGTGCTTGTTCTTGCAAGCTTGTAGGTTTGTTAAGCACAGGAAAGAAAAATCAGTGGATTTTCGAGAAGTTAGAAATGTGAAACCATGAGATGCCTGAAGGGTGGAGAAAGACTACCAAAATGAAGCAAAAACTACAATAAATACCGAGACCCAACATTGACCCTGTTGGTATTTTATAAGCAATATTTTACTTGGGCAGATGATAATCACAATGTTTAATGAATATTTACTTTGTGCCAAACACTGTTCTAAGTGCGCATTTTTTCTCTCGTATTTTAATGGCACGAAACCTCAATATGGATCAGAGCATGGGCTCATGTCTCATTCTAGGCCAGAGCAACGTCTCAGTATGGCCAGCTCAGGGCTCAAGTCTCAGGGCCACTATTTACTAGCTCTGTTATCTTGGACACAACACTAACTTCTATGTAACTTCAGTTGCCTTATCTGGAAAATAGGTGTAATTATATCTCTCTTTCAAAGTTAATAAGGCTAAGTGTGATAATGTTTATAAATGGATTAACACAGTGCCTGAAAGATAGTAAGCGACACAAAATTGCAATGGCTAAGAGGTTTATAAATAACTTTTACTAATGGTATAATACTAAAACACCTATTGTCATGAATCATCCTCAAGCTACAAACGCCCCCTTCATACAGCTATCCAGTTGGCTCCAGCCCTTCTTCCTCACTGCCTTCTGCTCCCTTGCCACCTCCAGGTAGATGTCAAGCTGTCATGTCACTGAGAGATTGATAACAGGGAGCTGTCAGATCTCAAGCCTCTGCCCTACTCCCTTCCTTCTTTCTCTGCAGGCCAGAAGGTGATAGACTTGATGACTTTTTGTTGTATTTCGACCTTAAATTCATCATAAATTCTATTCTGGTAAATATTTTTTTCACATATATGCTTATATTTAGAGTCCCCTTTTCTCTTTATATTACATCAAATCCCTGCACGTTTGCCTAGAAACATTTCTTTCCCTTACTCTCTCAAGCACTCCCCTTATATGTCACTGTGAGCCCAAAGACTAATACCAATTATTATCGATAAGCATTAGCATTAGAGCGTGGTTAACGGCGCATTTGTATCAGGAAAAGGAAAACCATTCCCGTCTTTAAGCTTGATGTCACCAAGACGTTCATTCTTTTACGGTCTTTCGAGTGCCCAGAAGACCATGTTTTCTGCCCCATCTTTTTTTAGTTGATCCTTCTTTTCCTTAGACACAAGTGGCCAAGATAAATATGAAGCTAATTCTAATTGCATTTTATTCTGTTCTGGTTCTGTTTATTAGTGAAGAAGACAGTTGAAGCCTTGCAATATTTTGGCAATATTAACTCTAATAGGAGCTGGATTTTATTGACATATTCATAATCATGTTTCTATAGGAAAAAATATGCTCTGAATTCTAAATGAACTTACAAGCAAATGTATGCAACCAAAGTTTTGAAAACTTGGGGTATATCTATTATTTCAAGTACATTGCATGATACTAGAAAACATAAAGAGATGCTGATTTAGAACTCACACTGGTGAATTGCATACTCACGCTGAATTGGGAATTTACTTTACACTCTTCACAGAGGATGAATTACACCATTTTGTCCTGATATTGTTGTCAATCTCACTCACAAGTAGTATAGATTATGCAAACTTAAAGTGATGTGTGGCAGTAAGTACAAGACCGTCATACACTCCAGCCTTTAAGAAAGGGCTGGGAATGACAACTTAGAATGACTCCTGCCAGGTTGCCAGCTCCCAGCATACACAAGAAGATGCACCCCTTTATTGTCCTTGCATAGCAGTTGACTTTCATTGCTCAACTCTCGGTTTCAAGGTGACACATTATATGTGCTTCAATACTTAAGTAAAGAAACAATGTTTGGCTCAAAAGCCAATAACCTTTTACAAGCCACAGGCCTTTCTATTGGAATAGTCTGCCAAGGTTCTGAGTGCCAGTGAGATAATAGAATATGCATTTTGGTTGCTGATGTTACCAGCAGGCTTATGTCGTAGGAGGATGGTCCTGTGAGAGAATCAGCTTGCATATTCAATCACCGGAATATGGTCAATGATAGTCTGTATTTACATTTACATATAATTATTTTAATTTTAAAAACTTGCCAGATACTGACACAACAGATCATTTGGAATAAGTTATGTTTTCATGTAAAGTATTATTTTTCTAGACTGTAAATAAAACAGTGTTTTCTTTTCCACTTCCTAATTAGACAATTGTCTGATTGTTTCTTAAAAGGCTCCAATCACTTATGCTCTTTTTTTTTTTTTTTTTTTTTGAGACAGAGTTTCACTCTTGTTGCCCAGGTTGGAGTGCAATGGTGCAATCTCGGCTCACTGCAACCTCCACCTCCCAGGTTCAAGCAATTCTCCTGCCTCAGCCTCCTGAATAGCTGGGATTACAGGTGCCTGCCGCTACACCCAGCTAATTTTTAGTAGAGATGGGGTTTCACTATGTTGGCCAGGCTGGTCTCAAACTCCTAACCTCAGGCGATCCACCTGCCTTGGCCTCCCACAGTGCTGGGATTATAGGTGTGAACCACTGCGCCTGGACCACTTACGTTCTTAAAGAATGCCATATAGACAGCGCTTAGTATGAAAGAAAGTAAACATATAGACTTGGCCTATTTTTTTAAGCCTTTTCACACTTAGTAATAACTAAGTTTCATGTTTCAATTCCATTCAAAACTCCTATAGAATTTAGGTTCAAATTAGAAAATACAAAATATGAATCCTTCAGAGCAGATTCAGTATTGTGACACCAGCAAGCATAAAAAATAAAAACCTGATGTTCATTTCATTTGCAAATGATACAAACTTGGAATCAGGCAAAATAATAATGGATCCCAAATATCCAAGTTTACATCTAGCCCTTTTAGAAACAATTTTATTACAGGCCTTTCCACTAGTTCCTTTTGTAAACAGCAGTAAAAGTTTTCTTGACAGTGACACTGCTTGCTGTAAAACTGCATCCTCAATTGGTGATGGCTACACTATACCATCCTAAAAAATGTTGGTGAGCTAGCTTGTCTTTCAATGTTAGTGATTTATTCAGTTCCAGGAGACCCAAGATAATTTTGAAACAAATAGTGATATTAAAAGATCTAGAATTCTTCCCCAGAGGTTTTAAAATATGCTCAAAAACTATGTATGTTGCTTTTTTGTGTGCTTTTGCGAAATGATTCCAAATTTTTCTTCATGGGTTTAGAAGATGCTCAGAGTTTGAAGTACTCAGTACAAAGGGTGGGAAGCTAAGGAACAGGTTTGTGCCACATGCAGCTTAGAAACTTTTTTTTTTCCCCCAGGAACAATGGTAATTATGCTGCAAGATGCCAAATGCAATGTTTGCTCAAATTGATTCTTAATACTCCAGAGCTGGAAAATAACAACATTTAGAAGCTGTTTTGATCTATTTGTCCAATGAAGCTATATCATCTCAAGCATCATTACTTGCTGATGATTTATATGATTTAAACGTAAAATAAGCATTTATCTGACTCTCACAGATAATAAACCATAGAACTGCAGTTTTATAACGCGTTAAGTGCTTTAACTCCTTTTTTCCCCTTTAACTCTCTTCAGAACCTTAATATACTGGTGTGCTAGGGCTGCCATAACAAAAGTACCACAGACAACTGGGTGGTTTAAACAACAGAAATTTATTTTCTCACAATTCTGGAGGCAAGAATTTCAAGATCAAGGCATCAGCAGGGTTGGTTTCTTCTGAGGTCTCTTCCTTTGGTTTGCACATGGCTGCTATCTTAGCACATTTCTGCTGCTATAGCAAAATACCTGAGACTGGGTAATTTATGAAGAACATAAATTTATTGCTCCCAGTTATAAAGGCTGAGAAGTCCAAGATCAAGGTGCTGGCAGATTTGGTGTCTGGTGAGGGCACATTCCTTGCAGATGGCTCTGTCTGTGTATCTTCACATGGTGAAAGGGCAGAAATGCAAAAAAGGGGCAAATGCTGTGTCCTCACATGAAGAAGGGTAAAAAGGCCTTGCTAGTTTCCTCCAGCCCTTTTATAAATTTGCTAATCCCATTCATGAGGGAAGAGCCTTCACGACCTAATTACCTTTTAAAGGTCTCATCTCTTAATGCTATCACAATCACCATTAAGCTTTAACACATGAATCTAGGAGAACATTCAGACCATAGCAGCTGCCTTCTGGGGTCTTCACATGGTTTTCTCTCTGTAAGTCTCTGTGTCCAAATCTCTCTTCTTATGAGGACCTTAGTCATATTGAATTAAAACTCACTCATATGATCTCATTTTAACTCAATTTTCTCTTTAAGACCCTATTTGCAAACACATCCATATTCTAAGGTACTGGGGGTTAGGACTTCAACATATGAATTGGGGGCACAATTCAACTCTTAACATTTAACATATAAGACACATATAAGTCAGATAAAAGGGAGCTGTTGGGGTTAAAGGAGCTGGAGCCTCCCAGACCTGTCCTCCTTCCTTTCTCCTCTGCCCATCAGCACCACTCCTATTCTCCCACTAAACTGCCTCTGCGGAACCTTCTAGCAATGCCAGGATGTTTCTCAAATATTAGTGGATATTAAGCATACACAGCGCGCTGTGTCACATGGCATGTGGAATAGCTACAAAAGTAAATAAAACAAGGCTTGCGTTCAAATAACTCTTGTCAAACCACATTGTCACGTATTACTTGAATGACAGCTAAGAGTTCTAAACACCCTGGATCTATCTTCACATCCATGAGAGAGGTAGCAGGGTGCTGTGAAAGGAACACAGGAAGTCCAGGCATGAGCATAGCTTTCTTTACCTGTCCAACAGGAGAATGCCAGGCTCAAGTGAGATAACAAAGATTAAGAAGCACTGTAAATTGAAAAGTGCTACAAATACATAAGGTATTATGTTAAAAATTACTAAAACCAGCTTTTAAAATGCAGCATTGTTTCCTCCCTCTCATTCTCCACCTGCACATTCCACAGGCTAATTGCCTGTATTATTAAGAGTCACCTTACTTAATCAAATTTAAATGTTCAGCCTCTATTTAATTGAAGGTTCTGTAGCCTTAACCAAATGGGATAGGTTATTACTCATTTGATAATTTGGGGAATAGGTTAACTAAGACTGAGATAAGTTTTCTCCTTTCCAAAATAATCCCTTTATTTTTCCCCATACTCCCCACTTCATTTTGATGTTTTAAGTTATTAATATTTAGCTTTTGCACATGGATGGAATAATCCTCCTTTCAATCCATTCCACAACTCTCAACTGTTCCTCCCTGAGCCTTTATAACCTATTGCCCACCTTTTGTACAGCTGGGCCACCCTGAATATTCATTTTCTTAAAATTTACCCCATGACCTAAAACTTTCCATGGAGGAGTCAGGTCCTTAACGCTAGCTTTCAGTGCTTAGACAGTCAGGGCTCCACAGGCTTCCACCAGAAGTCAGACTTTCATGTTTCTTCTCCAGGAACCTACTATATCTTTCTCCCGGGCTACCCACAGAAACGGCTATTACCCTACTGCTGTCACCAGCTCTTTTTCCTATAAAGCCAAAGACAGAAGGCTCTTCTTTTCCCTGCTTTCCAAGGCTGTCTTTCTTCCATTTTGCTTTACTAAAACGTTGCTGGTGGGACTGGGGGCAGGGAAATGTCATTCTCTTCTCAATTTAGCAAGCATTAAGTGAGGGACTAGCTAGGCACTGTGGGGAGTGCACACGGGAGAGTCAGACACATCACCTGCTGTTTGGAGCTCGCAGTCATGTGGAGGAGATAAGTGTGGAAACAAGTAATGACAATGCAAGGTAGACTGGAAGGAGAGCTGTGCAGAGGTGGAAGCACACACAAGTGAAGGTGAGATTCTTGCCCACTATGGAATCAGAAACAGTCTCAGGGAAGATAAGACAATGGGACTAGGTCATGAGAAATTTCAAAAGGAGACTCGAAGAGAAAGGCATTCCAAGTTTCTACTTCTTCTGAAGAGTGTGAGCAGGAGCTCAGAGCTAGCATAGACCTGTTATATTTGGAGTTCAAATCTGTGCGGCTGGAAGAAGCTGGGAAATACTGCATGATGATGCTGGGGAGAAGTCAGATCACAAAGGATTTATGCCAGATGTGCCCCACTGGACACATACCTGTTATGAGTGGCTCAGTCACCCTGTAGCCTCAGAAATGTTGCCAGGCTCTCCTGCCATAATTCAGGAAGAAATGACCCCATCTTTTTTAATGCCTCATCTTAAGAGCAGTGCTATAAATGAATAATCAATCATCCTCTTGAAAAGAAAAAAAATGACATGTTTATATACCTTTGGTCCATGTAAATTGTAAAACAAGCAAAAAAAGGTCGTAAGTTAAAACCCCCCATAAGATGATTAAAATTCAATTTCATCTTACATTAGTTATAGAATAATGAATTGATCCACCCTTGGAATAGCTTCTCAAGAGAAAGTACCACACAAGCTTAATCCTAGGACCTTGGTTTTTCTTTCTGTTTAAAACCTCTAATAAATGGCATATCCATTTCACAGCTCAACTGTCACTAGGCTTCGTGACTTGCCATCTCTAGCCATCTCCAGCACAAATTTCACTTCACTCCAATTACATGTTCCCTAGAGTTTATAGTTGATTTCTACTTGACTGTTGGTTCTCATATGCCATTTACCATGGCCATACTTCACACCCTTTTTCTCCAAATCAGTTTTTTCTCCATTTTCCTTTTCCTTTTCATTGTATCAGCCATTCCTCCATAGCAACTAACTCTAAAACCGCAAAATCATTTTTGATTCATCTCATCCCTGATACTTTATGAAACTAAAATTCCAATTGATTTTCATGTCACCTTTTGTCCTTATTTTCAGAGTCTTTGAGTCTGGATCATTGGGACAATTTTCTCATTGGTTTCCCTGACTCTAATCCAAACTGCAAAAGAGCTGCCAAACTAATCTTCTTTAATATATTACTTTCATCATGCTGATTCCCTGCTCAATAATCTTAGATAGTTCCCTATTTCAGATGCAACCCGAATGGACTGAAAGCCCACAAGGAAATTTCACAGATGCTCTCTTTCCTGAGTGATATGTATTATTATCCCAGTTTTACCAACAATGACAGTTACGGCTCCAAAATTTAACTTGCTGAAACCTAGTAACTGGCAGAACCAGGATTACAGCCCAGTCCTTTGAGCCCTGGTCCAGTGCTTTGCCTTAATAGAAATTTGTAGCTCCTGCACTTGGATTTCAAAACTCTCCATAATCTGTTGGTCTTGTTTAACCAATTTTATTTTTTCTAACTTCCCATCATGTCTTTCCTCTGTAACCAGCCTTGGTTCCTCATTCCCTCTCAATTTGCCTACCTCATTTCTGCTTTTCCATGGCTTCCCTTGGACATATTCCTGACTTCTCAAACCTCTGACGCATGCCTTAAGCCCCATCCAGGGGCTCTGATGATGGCTCTGGCAATGACAGCCTTCTTCAGTTGAATTCCAGCAGCATTTATGCTCCAACACAGTGGCTCACAGCCTGAGGACCAGCATCCATGAGATGGGGTCGAGCAGGGGAAGAAATCATGGGTCTATAAATCCCTATGTGCACCAAAGCATATACTAAGTTGTATACCCCTCACATGTATTTGTTACTGTTTTCCAAAAGTTAATAGACATTTGTGATAAAATACATTAATCAAAAATAATTTGTGCTTGTCTTTTGCCATTATATATTTTCCTAGTTACAAGTGCTAAACACTTATCAGCTATCACATAGAGTTTGTAAAATATCTGACACTAAAAAAGAGTCCTTGATCTCAATAAGCTTGGAAACCAATGGTCTAAATATTTAAGTATGTACAATTTGGTTGATTTGCAACTGCATATGTTCTTTAATCTTATAAGCTCCCATGAGGGTTTTAAAGAGTTTCTTCTAAGATACAGAAGAACTGGAACATACTTCTGAATCCTACAGCACCTCATCCAGCACTGAATACATGGGAGGTGCACAACAAGTACTTGTTACAAGCTTCCTTCAGTTAATGAAGTGTGATGGTATAGTTTAGAGAAATGTAGGCTTATTTGCTCAATGATAGGCTAAGAAAAAGGATGATTTGACAGCTTATTAAGTTGCCTAAGACACTGGAGCTTCCCACACTTTGTTCCAATCATGGCCATCTTGCATGGACTTTGGTGAAACCTCTCATTGCCACTCTTTATTGAAAAATATGAGAATATTAGTAAATAGGTTTGAGGCTTAGGGCTATGGTTTTATTAACACTAGCTGATCTGTAGATACTAAAATATCCAACTCCTGCTTATAAGGCAGAAATCAGAGGTAAGCCTTGAAGAAAATTATTTGAATTCCCTATTCATACACAGTACCAAAATCAAGGGGTGATAAAATTCCTTCAATCATTGCTCAATTTTCAAATTTAATTAGATTATAGTCTCAAATAAAGGCCTGGATTACATCAGATATCTGCACAGTTACTATAAGTTATAAAATATCTCTCCTTGGGTAGAGGATTGAAGGAGAATTATATGTCTGACACAGAAAGGAAAGTTTTTATCGAAGAATAATGATTCATTATACAGCATCATTGGTGATAAAATTGTCCAAAAAGTCCATTTCCCAAGTAATTGAAATTTACTCGTTTACAGTTTCCAAATTTTCATATTAAAAATTATGCTTGTAAAATATATTACAGGCTTTCTGACTTATATTAAGCAAATAATATTACAAATAATTCTTCCTTGAGCTCATTACATTAAATATCAATCATTATTTTAGATAACTCAAGTATGTAACAGGACCTTTTGCTCCTATATTAAACGGCCTCAGACTACTATACACTTTGAGTTTTGTACGATTAAAAAAAATTATCCCGAAACAATTTTAGGCTTACTTAAAAGTTGCAAAAAAGTATAGTCTCCGTATATATCCTTCACTCAACTTCCTCTAATGCTGTTGTCTTATTTAACCACAATATAATCTTTAAAACCAAGAAATTAACATTGGTAAAATATACCAACTAGACTGAAAACTTTACTCAGATTTCACCAGTTACTAATGCCAAATCTATGTTCCAGGATCCAACCCAGAACCCTACATTGAGTTTAATTTTTTGTCTCCTTAGCATCCTCTAATCTGTGACAGATCCTTGGTCTGTCCTTGTCTGTCATGATCCTGTCACTCTTGATGAGTACTAGTCAGTTTATTTCACAGACTGTTCTTCAATTTGTCTGGCTTTTCTAATGATTACATTGAGGTCATACATTTTTGGTAAGAAATGCTACAACACAAGAAAGGTCATGCCCTTTCTTTGGTAATCATGTCAGAGAGTTCATGATGTGATATGTCTTATTCCTGATGATGTTAACCTTGGTCACTTGGTTAAGGTGGTGTTGGCTGAGATATTCCAAGTAACTATTTTCTCTTTGTAATTAGTAAATGTTTATTTGAATTACTAACACAGTTTTTCCAACTCTGTTTTCAGAACGAGGCATCAGATGTCACTCCTTATGCCTACCGCTAGTAAGTTGCCTTTCTAATTTAGGCTTCAATATTAGGGAAAACAATGATTTGTTAGAATTCTTTTTAAAATTAAAAAAGTGGGTTCTAGGCAAGGGTTTATTGTATACTTTTAAAGATATGTCTTTTTGCTGCTAGACACGCTTGGTAGTTAAATTCATGTTCCCAGTTTTGAGATTTTCTATCTAGAATCTACATTGTTAATAATGTCTGATAAGTGGACCTTCCTAAGCCAAGTATTATCTTAATGGTACTTATATATCAGATGACGATACCTGAAAACTCAGAAATGGGATCATCACAATTTGACTTATTATATACATATTTCCAGCTCAACAAGCTAGGGTACTCTCCTGTCTGTAATCCTTTCCTAAAGGATGGAATGAAAAATGGAAATAGCAGAAGTTTGACATCCATTCATTTTATTCATCCTTAATATATCAGATATAGAGAGGAGAATCTGATGTGGCACCTATGAACCAAAAAGCTGTCTCACGATGACATGAATGTTAACCATCCTTTCAACGTCTCTAAATTTCAGTTTCCCAGCTCTGAATCACCCAGGCTGAAGAAGCAACACAATATCTAATCTTCATATTCCATTTGCCCAATACTGTCTATACTTTGGAGAAATCTTACTAATAAGGTCTGTCTTCACAATGTCATCAAACCCACTCCTCTGCTTCTATATAGGCTTTCATGGAAACCATTTCAGAAAGGAAGCTGTGTGCCTTAATCTCTAATTTTTCAGAGAACACTTCTTTCTTATTATGTGTGTTTTAGTTTTCCTTTTCATTTCAAAGATCTATGTAGATGAAACGTATTTCCTCCTACAGTGAGATCAATCTTAAAGTATAGTCTATGTTTAACATACATTTAAGATATTTTATAGGTTTCTACCATTTTAATTTGATGAGGGTGAGCTCTAGCTCATTCTTCCTTTTTATATAACCTGATAAAAACTCCAACATTTCTCAAGTACAATGTCCAAAAAAAAAAAAAAAATGTGATTTATGGTTCCCTATCTCCCTTGTGCATGTTTCCTAAAAATGATTGAGTCACTGTTGTTCTGTTGTTTAATCTGATAATTATACAAGCACAAATCTTATATTGGAGCAGAAAATGTTAACACATATTGAAAAACCAAAAAGCATAGAACTGTAATCTGTATGATAAAATGTATTACTCTGTTTAAAAGGATTATTTTACAGATGCAATTAACAATCAGCGATCATACAGTTTAGACCGGTGTTTTGATGCCATCTGTTGGAATAAGTCCTCGCTCTCTCTCTGTGGAATAAAGCTATAATTTTCAGTTTACAGTTTCATTAGGGAACACACAGTACAACAGTCACCAAAAGAAGAAAAATCCTAAACACTTTCAGTTTTATAGCCTTCCAGAAACAAGAATGTTGCTGAAATTTTCTAAAAGAGAGAGAATTTAGAAAATTAGCAACATGACCACAGATTGCTGTTTTATTTCACAGCCTTTAAATATCACCAGCAATGTTCAAATGCCAATGATGATTTTTAAATTTTAGTTTCCATGTTTGAAATATGATATTCATTCTTTATTTATAATTTTTATTAACTTTAAGAAATGCTTTCCCTGTGCCTAAACAAATTATGTCACAATGCCAGTGGGAAAAGTTAACAAATAACCTGTCTATTAGAACACATTCCTGTTTGTTATTAGCTTATTAAATGCCAGATCACACCTTTGGGGGTTTTTGATACACTAGGGGGTGCTAGTTCTCTACATGTACACATTTACAAAGTGAAACGTTTTCTACAATTAATTTTGGGGAATTATAAAAGTTGATCTAAAATTCTAAAACAGTATGTTGGCTGCATATTACATATGAAGAAGACAAACAAAAAGAACTCATTAAACTTGCACTAAGAATTAAACAGCAAGAGTCCAAGTGGAAATACAATTACACATTGCAAGAGGTAAGATCGATACAGTTTTGTTTCATGGTTCAGACATCAGTTGCTAGTATCAAACAAAACCTGAAAGAAAACCACAGCTTTTCAAAAAGTAAAGTATCAGACTTGAAATTCTTAGTGCTCTTTATTATGTCTATGGTGCTCCAAAAGAAATACAAAGCAACACTACCAGGGCGAAGAGGTTTCTTTACTAAATTTAGACAACTTATTTGAGATTCTCTTCCTTTGATATGTTATTCAAACAGTCTCAACTGACAAGAAGTCACCATTAAGATCTGAACTTATGCTCTACAGTAGGCTGGCAAATTACCTAAAGTAACTAATGGCTCTCTCTGTAAGGTCTTGGAATATTTGCATGATGAAAGTACACACACATGCACACACGCATCAGTGTAAAGAAAGAAAGAGTTTTACTTTTTGTATTTTTAAAAACAGAATCAAGTCCAACAGGGTCATTATCACAGATTCCATTCTATAGGTGGTATGTGGGTAGGGGGAAAAGAGTCTATTTTTTCCTTCTTCTCTTTGGGCTTAATTTTGCTCCTTTGAAAAGACTAACTGATAGCACTCCAGATATACTCAAATTAAGGCAAAGCGTACTAACCTACAACTTTCCACCTTCAGGGATGGGTTGAATTTCAATAGTTCTACATAGAGGCTCTGGCATTTGTTTGTCAATTGTCAGGATCTACTTCAACCTCATTTTGTTTCCCTCTCTTCCCATTCTACCAAGCTGCATGCATCTATCTGGTCTCTTTGGTCTTTTCTCAGTACAAGTAGCCCAAAAATTGTTCCCAGGTTGTTATATTTCCTGCCCCACCAAATGCCCTAGCAGTACTTGTAGGTTTTACGGACTTGCTATACACTGCTCACAGCAGGAAATACCACACCTAGCAGGAGTTTGTCCAAAACCCTTTGACATTATGGTAAAGAACATTTAAAACTATTTAGGTGAAGTCATCTCTTTGGATCACCACCTAGCATATCAACCCACAGCTATACCAGAAACAGAGTGATGTACTTTACATAAACAAGCACAAATAGTCTAATACTCCAGTGGTGTGCCAACAATGCACACATACAGGGTATAGTACCTTGACTGTTTGAACAATTAGCCAGACCCATATAGGAGTACTGACGGGTTTTAAGCAATGATCATGCATCATCCTAATCCATGAGTATCCTCTATTATTTTATGATTTTATATTTCCACACTACCTAGTAATGGCAGTTGCACTGCAAATATGTAAATGTTTAAAATTTGCATTCAAAATGGCAATTTCATGGGTTTATTTGTAGTCACATCAGGGACTCATCAGATTCATCAAGTTTTCATCCTTTCCTTGTAAACAAGGGCCAAATCAAGCATTGTATATGCCTTGGTAAACTAGATGAAGGCAAGAAAATGGTTTTCAAAACAGTAATCATTAGAATTGTCAATTTCTATTAACAAACAGTATAAACTGTGTCATTCTACATTTGGAATCTGGGAATCATAGATTTAGAAGGGGTTTAAAAGTCATTTTTATTAAACACCTTGCTCCCATGTATGAAGCTCCCCTGCTTATCACAGACAAATGGCTTCCCATTTTCAACTTAGACCCTGCCATCGAAAATCACTGCCTTACTGGCATAATTGTTGGAAAGCTCTGCCTGTCTTCTCACCATCTTTTTTTTTTTTTAATACTGTAAGTTCTGGGACATATGTGCACAATGGGTTTGTTACATAGGTATACATGTGACATGGTGGTTTGCTGCACCCATCAACCTGTCTTCTACATTAGGTATTTCTCCTAATGCTATCCCTCCCCTAGCCCCCCACCCCTGACAGGTCCCGGTGTGTGATGTTCCCCTCCCTGTGTTCACGTGTTTTCATTGTTCAGCTCCCACTTATGAGTTCTCACCATCTCTTTTTACAGGTCAGGCCATACTGTGTGTCGGAGCAGTTTTTAAGTCTGGACTTCCTGGGTTCATTCCCCAATTCTGTCATTTATTAACTTTGTAACCTTGGATAAGTTACTTAATTTCTTTGTGCCTTCAACATAAATGTAAGAATTTGGCCACTTTTCATTACTTTCATGACGGCCATCTTTATCCCCACCACTATTATTTCAAAAGTCTCCTAATCAGTCTTCCTGCCCCACAAATCTATTATCAATGTGGCTGGGTGATCCATTTTTAAATATGGTCAAACCAAGTGTCTCTTCTGATCAAATTCGTGCAATGGCTTCACGTTGAATTCTGAGTGAAAGTTCAGTTCCTTATGACAGCCTGCAAGCGTTAGCCACACTGATTTTCCTGCTCCTGAACACAGAGGCACACTCCTACATGGAGGCCTTTGCTCTAGCAGTTCCCACAGCCTGGAACCCTCTTCCCCTAGATATCTGCCTGCTCATGCATCTTCTCCTTCAAGACTGCTTAAATCCCACCTTCTCACTGCAAGCGGTTCTGGCTTCTCTAATAAAGGCAAACTGATCCCCACCTACCCCAGCACTACTGAGGTTTCCTTCGTCCTGTCTACTTTTTAAAATACCATTTCTCACTTTCCAATATATGATGTAATTTCTTAATTACTCATTTTTCATGTCAATTATTGTCTTTTTTTTCCACTAAAATACAGTTCATAAGGGAAGGAGGTTTTATCTATTTTGCTCATGGCACCTTGCACACAGGAGGCATTTAATAAATGTTTAAGTGAATGAATTTTAGGATAATAAATAAGTTAGTATAAATACAGCACTTAAAACAGTAGCTAGAACATAATAAATTCTCATATAATTATTTTTATTACTCTGCTGTAATTGCTGTTGTCTTTACTTTTGGTGACATTCTTCTTACAATTATCTGAAGCATCCATGCTTACTTCCTAAGCTATAGTTACTAAAGGTCTTTGATCTATAGGATCAGGTCACTGCCTAATTCATGGACTATCCCAGTCAAAGTTGACAGTATATTAGAAAGCTTATCTTTGGAATTTTTCTTCCTCTTAGCATGGGGTGAGTCCACAGGTGGCATGAAGCTTACTCTACCAGAGGGACTACCCCCTAATTCTCACTGGGACACATGTCTGGCCATCTCTCTTGCTATCTCTTTGTACTCCTGGCCCCTTCTGGAATGGTTCTGAGTCCCAGGCCACTTGCCTTGAGCCTGTCTCCCTTGTCTCCTTCAAAAATAAATAACCATGCAGTATTTCCCAAAATTATTTGACAGTGTAATAGCCTTTATGTTGCTCTTTTTGAGACAATGCTCTAGACCAGAGGTTCCCAAATGGTCTTAGCTCATGGTACTCTAATAGCTCAGTAATTTTTTTCAAGCATCCTTTAGTCAAAAGAAATTTCATCCATTAAGTCATGAGATCCAAACAACCTAATCAGCATTTATGTCCTAACGACCTGGTAGTCATTTGAAGAAAAGCATACATATAAGTTGAAAGAAAAATGTTCTTTTTTATCCTTAGATAACCACAGTTACTTACTAATGGGATGCTTGTGTCTTTTGGGTACTATATAACTTTTTTTTTTTTTTTTTTTTTTTGAGACAGAATCTATCTCACTCTATTGCTCAGACTGGAGTGTGCAGTGGTGTGATCTCAGCTCACTGCAACCTCTGCCTCCTGGGTTCAAGCGATTCTTGTGCCTCAGCCTCCTGAGCAGCTGAGATTATAGGCGCCCACAACTGAGCCCAGCTAATTTTTGTATTTTTAGTAGAGACAGGGTTTCACCATGTTGGCCAGGCTGGTCTCGAACTTCTGACCTCAAGTGATCCGCCTGCTTCAGCCTCCCAAAGTGTTGGGATTACAGGTGTGAGCCACCATACCTGGTCTATATAACTTCTTAAAACTTGGAGTCTGATTGGACATCACCACTCTCATTTTCTGGTCTTGTTAATTTTTAGCATGGGAATTGCTTTCATCACAGAAACTGGCAAAACCACAGCTTTGAAGAGATGTGACATCATCAAATGAAATGTAGTATGATTTAGTGTTGAAACTGTGAACTTAACTCAAGCTAGTAGTTCATGAGACATCTGATAGATGATGAGTATGACTGTTTCCCTGGAAAATTTTGGAAACTGCACCTCTAAACCAGTGGTTCTCAAACTTCATTGTGCATAGGAATCACCCAGGATTTTTGCTAAATGCTCATTCAGATTCAGTAAGTCTGGGGTGGGGCCTGAGATTCCGCATTTCTAACAAACCCCCAGGTAATGGAGATGCTACTGGTATACACGCACACTTGGAGTAGCAAAGCCCTAGACTACTTAAGCTCTCATCATTGGGATTATGAAGTTATTGTCAAGGCAATATTTATTCATTCATAGGAGAACTTGAGAAATAAAGAAAACTTCAAATGCTTTTTTATCAACTAGTAGCATTCAGTTCTTCATGAACACTCAGAATAAAACTTGATTCACATTCTGAGAGTGACTCAGGAGAGGTTGACAAAGATCCCTCTGTTATTTCCCAGAGTTAAACTCTATGACACTGCACAATCCAATAGACTGGCCATTAGATATGAGTTTAAGGAGAAGGATACATCATTCAGAGAGTTTGTTGTTGTTTTTAAATTGTGTCCTGTGTGTATAAATTTTCTAAGTTTCAGGAAACTTATTCTGAGTGTCTTTGCGATTGCAATCTAAAAATTATTTACTGCAGTGAGACCATGGAAACTGATATTTCACCAGCCAGGATCACTAATAACTGTTGGGCCATCGACTGGTTGGAAAGATGAGGTAAAAAAGAGGATAGATAAAAGTGGAGCTAGCCAGGTGCGGTGGCTCATGCCTGTACTCTTTGGGAGGCCAAGGTGGGTGGATCACTTGAGGTCAGGAGTTCAACATCAGCCTGACCAACATGGTGAAACCTTGTCTCTGCTAAAAATACAAAATTAGCCAGGTGTGGTGGTGCATGCCTGTAATCCCAGCTACTCAGGAGGCTGAGGCAGGAGAATCACTTGAACCCAGGAGGCATAGGTTGCAATGAGCTGAGATCATGCCACTGCACTTTAGCCTGGGCAACAAGAGTGAAACTCTATCTCAAAAAAAGAAAAAAAAACCCACAAAAAACAAAAAACAGTGGGTCTAATTTTAAAATACACAGTTGTGTTAGCATTTGTTAAAGGAGAGGCAAACATTATAAATGCAACATGCTCAAAAATTTGACAGAAGTTTTGACCATTCACATGAATATACGTGGTTTCTACATTTTTTCCTGATCTAGGCCTTTCACATAATAGATAATAAATATTTGATGAATAAATAATCCTCAAAAATAACAAGGGTTAAATTAATATGGTTATTAGAATTACTTCTAAAATTAGATTTACTTATATTTATTAACATTAGTTTTAAAATTAACTAATTAACTCAATCACCAAATATTTCAAATTGTCTTCAAATATAACTTAAATTAACATTACATAGGATGCAAAAAAAGTAGATTTCTGTCTACAAGCACAAAGAATGACAGTTTTTGCCTGGTTGTAAGGAGTTGTGGTGCTTATTCTCTGTGTTTCTACTTTACATGTATGATCAGTCCTCTGTTTTACACATCTAAGAAAAAAAGGGTTGTACAAATTGCTGATTCCCTCTCTCACCACAAATTTCAATCTCCCCAAAAGAAATAGGCCTGTTTGGCGTGTCAGTGATCAAAATACTCCACCTGGAAATGCTTTCAAAATATCCTTCAAACAGATGCTTATAAGATTGAAGAGAACATGATCATCATAAGAAGAGGTCTTAAAAATATAGCAAATGAGGACAGTGACAGGAACTGGGGGTGGAGGATATTCCAAGAAAACACAGTCTTCATAGGGAAATAATTACATTCAAATACTTGGGAAATATCGTTTGAAGATGAGATTTATTTTATGCTTCTGGAAGCTAGAATTAGGTTCATTGAGAAGTTTCATGGAGGAAAGTTTTAGCTTAATGTTAGAAAGGTCTGTAAAATAATTGATGTCAACCCAATATAAAATCGGGTGGCCTTGGCAGGTCACAAGTTTTCTGTCATGGAAGAAACTTAACCAACGGCCAGAAAACCACCCACATTAGTTTGCTAGGACTGACATGACAAATACCACAGACTAAGTAGCATAAAAAACAGAAATTTATTTTCTTACAGTTCTGAAGGCTAGAGGGCTAAGATCCAGGTGCCGGCCGAAGCAAGTTTTTTCTAAGACGTCTTCCTTGGTTTACAGAGAGCTGTCTTCCCTGTGTTCTCACATGGTCTTCTTTCTGTGTGTGGGCATCCCTGGGGCCCTTTTGTGTGTCCTAATCTCCTTTTCTAATAGGGACACCAGTCAGATTGGTGACGTAAGAGACAGGTCCCTGTAGCAAGTGGGGGTGAGGGGAAGGGATTGCACTAGATATTACCAAGGAGCCACCTTCTAATTCTCACGTCAAACTTTGAGGCAAATAAACATAAAATAAAATCTCATTCACCCAGTGTCCAATTCTCTGGAGCACTGTTTCAGTAAATGATTTTCCATTTACAATGGGATTGTTCTAGGTTGATCTCAGGTAAATAGCATAAGCTAAGTGAAAAAGTCTGATTTCAACTGCTATTCATTTTACACAAATAGTATTAGCATAAATGATGTCAATGCTATTTTTTAAATTACTATTAATATTTATTGCTTAAAATTATAACAAAATAATTTGTCTACCAACTCTGTCACCTATACCAATAAAATTCTTCATTTGGTATTTTCTTCTAGTGACTCCTAAGTGTGCATAATTTACAAATTTGTAGTCATCATGAATATCTGTTTTTCATTTATTTTACAAATAGTTTAATATACTGAAGCAAAGCCTTTATAGTCATTCTTAATAGATGAACAATATACCTTTAGCGTATAGACCATACACTAAGCCAGCGGTCCCTAACCCTTTTGGCAGCAGGGATCAGTTTTGTGTAAGACAATTTTTCCATAGACAGCGGAGGTGGGGGAAATGAGGGGTGGTTGCAGGATGAAACTGCTCCACCTCAGATCATCAGGCATTAGTTAGATTCTCATAAGGAGTAAGCAACCTAGATCGCTTGTGGAGGCAGTTAACAATAGGGTTTGCACTCCTTCGAGAATCTAATGCTGCCGCTGATCTGACAGGACGCAGAGCTCAGGCGGTGATGCTCGCCCACCTGCTGCTCACCACATGCTGTGCAGCCTGGCTCCTAACAAGCCACGGACCACTGGTCTCTGGCCCCGGGGGTTGGGGACCCCTAAACTAAACCTTCATGATCGATATTTAGTTTGTTTATGTTTTTGTCTTATCACAGGTAAGGTTGAACTTAATATGTAAATGAATATTTCTGTTTTTGGAA
>NW_012109364.1:799908-842592 GCF_000951045.1 Mandrillus leucophaeus | reverse complement strand
TATTTTTTTAATTTCCAGCTTTCTGCCCTGCTTTTTCCCCATCTTTGTGGTTTTAGCTGCCTCTGGTCTTTGATGATGGTGACATACTGATGGGATTTTGGTGTGGGTGTCCTTCCTGTTTGTTAGTTTTCCTTCTAACAGTCAGGACCCTCAGCTGTAGGTCTGTTGGAGTTTGCTTGAGGTCCACTCCAGACTCTGTTCGCCTGGGTATCAGCAGCAGAAGCTGCAGAAGATAGAATATTGCTGAACAGCGAGTGTACCTGTCTGGTTCTTGCTTTGGAAGCTTTGTCTCAGGGGTGTACCCCACCGTGTGAGGTGTGGGGTGTCAGTCTGCCCCTAGTGGGGGATGTCTCCCAGTTAGGCTACTCAGGGGTCAGGGACCCACTTGAGCAGGCAGTCTGTCCGTTCTCAGATCTCAACCTCCGTGTTGGGAGACCCACTGCTCTTTTCAAAGCTGTCAGACAGTGTCGTTTGCATCTGCAGAGGTTTCTGCTGCTTTTTTTGTTTGTTTGTTTAGCTGTGTCCTGTCCCCAGAGGAGGAGTCTACAAAGACAGGCAAGCATCCTTGAGCTGCTGTGGGCTCCACCCAGTTTGAGCTTCCCAGAGGCTTTGTTTACCTACTTAAGCCTCAGCAATGGCGGGCACCCCTACCCCAACCTCGCTACTGCCTTGCCGTTAGATCGTGGACTGTTGTGCTAGCAATGAGGGAGGCTCTGTGGGCGTAGGACCCTCCTGGCCAGGTGTGGGATATAATCTCCTGGTGTGCCCGTTTGCTAAGACCCTTGGTAAAGCGCAGTATTGGGGTGGGAGTTAACCGATTTTCCAGGTGTTGTGTGTCTCAGTTCCCCTGGCTAGGAAAAGGAATTCCCTTCCCCCTTGTGCTTCCCAGGTGAGGGGATGCCTCGCCCTGCTTCAGCTCTCGCTGGTCGGGCTGCAGCAGCTGACCAGCACCAATTGTCCGGCACTCCCTAGTGAGATGAACCCAGTACCTCAGTTGAAAATGCAGAAGTCACCCATCTTCTGTGTCGATTAGGCTGGGAGCTGGAGACTGGAGCTGTTCCTATTGGGCCATCTTGCTCCGCCCCTTCAAGAAATATCTTTCATATGTTTGTTTACCTACTGGACTATGTTGTTCTTTGTATTCATAGCAAAAGTATATTTTTAGACTCTGTATTGCCAGCTGCTTAGATCACTTTCTCTTCTAACTTATCAAGACACTTGAAGCTATACTTTGCAACAAAGTACTTCTTTAGTTTCCTCATATTTTTAAAGCATGCTAATTTTAAGTGTTTATTAAAATAGTACAAATTTGGGCAAAAATTTGCAATGGTTCATCTGACTTCGGTAGGTCTTGAAAATATTCACTAACCAAATGCCCTAGGTACAACCAGGCATGGCTTTCTAGACAATGTTAACATACGTCAGAAGTCTTAAAGACAAATGTTAACCTTAGATTTAGCTTTTTTTTTTCTTTCCCATATCAGCTTGATTATAACAGAGTCCATTACTCAGCACCTAATACTTATTACTTTCATTGCATTCACGAGTACTTATGACAGTCATTTGCATCATAACTTACACCAAACCAACTACAGTTGAGTTTTATGAAAGATGCGGATTAGCCTAAGTCCAAAGGATGCTTTTTCTTTTCTGGATATATGTACAGGATTATTTATTGCCACAAATTACTTCTCTTTTATTAGGACGCTGTAAACTAATGACTTTTGGGTATATAATATTTTCTGCATACAATCATTTCATAAACCTAGGTGCAAAGTGCCATGGTGTGCACCTCATTAATTTGTTTATTTGCACATTTTTAAATTCATTGAACATTTGCCGAATTCCTCCTAAATATTGAGCAGCCTGCTAGAGACTAGAGATGCACACATGAGTATTATATACACCTGCCCCTCCAGGGGAATAAAGTCAGGTATTGTTTTAACTGAAACCAATTTTCTGTATGTCCTGCAATTTTTAACTAAAGGTTACATTTTGGCCTCTTTAATCAGAAATTTAAAAACATTTCTTTAGATTAATAAATTCCTAAGAGAGACTAAAATATTATCATGATATAATTATTGCTATAAATATTTTATAAATTTGAGCCAATAATATCATCCTCCTAGAAATTAAAATGATGACTATGAGGATAAGTCTTCCAACTAATTCTAAGCTCTTTAAAAATGAAGAGCAACATCAAAATAAAGCATGTCAAAGAGATGAAGAAGATGTACCGATCTGAAACAATCTCTAAGATGCATTTTACTTAAAAATTAAAGCAAGATGTAAATGAAATATTACCTTTAATAAATCATTACAGTGGTTGCTTCTGTAGAGGGGAACTGTGGACCAGAAGGGAAACTTGTCTTTTCACATATACTTTTTGAACTCTGTACATGTACATGTACATGTACTTGTATTAAATCTCCAAATACAATATATTAAAAATAAGGTCATATTGTTGCTCATCTTAAACAATTCACAAATACATATTCACATAAACAAAGTAAAGGGAAGGATGGGGAGGCCATCCAGGCAGGAGAACAACAAAATAAAGGCCAGAGATAAGCAGGTTCTGTAGGAAGTCCGAGATCCAGGTCTTTCATTACCAATACAACCACCATCTTCACCAGCATAACTCTCATTATTCAGCATCTATATAGTTTCAAGCACTGCTGTTATTACTTTGCATATAATATTTTAATTTTTTTCAAAACCATATAATTATTTGGTGAAGAAATGAACTCAGATATTATGGGACTTGTTCTAGACTACACAAATAGTAAATGGCCAGGAAAATCCAAAGACTAGTCCATAGAAATCATAGACCATGTCATTTTTTTAAACACCACTCTGCCTCTCATGGAGAAAAAAGCTAGAGTAAAGGGCTCTGAAGTCTGTATTACACTCCAAAAAAAAAAAAAAAAAAAGGAAGCCAATATTAATGTGTGATATTGAATGGGCTGAAGAAATCAATGACTGAAGAAACAATTCGTTGGATAATGTCACTGTGAGTGGCTGAGAACGAACTTATTGATAGCATTGGGTACTAAGGAATTCAAGGCTTTGTACAAAGAAAGCAGCTGCAGGAATTGAGTAATTTGAAAAAGATAGGAAGAAGGGGAGAGAGCCCAAGAATGGGTCGGATGTCTCACATCTGAATTAACTGGAAGGAGAGCAATCATTTTAACATTCAACAAATATTTATCAAAAAGCTACTGAAACGGAAGGAGAAGCCAATTTAGCAGAGGAAAAGATCATCTGCTGAGTATTGTCAGGTTCTAAGAAAATCTGCCCCCTAAATTCTGCCCTTGGGCATGTGACTCTTCAGACCAACTGTTAGAAGTAAATAGCCGTAGAATGTTTCGAGAGCCCCTCTACAGGTGAAAGGTTGCAAGGTGTCTGACTATTGCTGCTCTCCTAATGCTCTGAATGTATTTAGCAACCACTAAATTCTCATAACTAAATATTTAAACGGGATTAAACTCTAAATATTGTTACCAACAAGTGTGATCTATTTTGTACTTGCAGAAGTAAAATCCCTAAAACTTTATCCCCCAGTCACAAACCATGGAGGTCCTCATCTCCACAATGTGAACAAAATTCCTGTTTCCTGGACAGAGATCCTTCAAGGATCAGATGGGATAATGTAGGCTAATGGTTTTTGTAGCCTGTAAGTCATAAGGCAAATGTTATGGGGTGTTGTTCACATATGTCCGTCTTCTAAGTGCCATCATGGAGAGCAGAGTACATAAACAAGTATGCATGTGGTCTCTGCCTTTACATGAGTGGAGGCTCTGCTATCAGACTTCTGGTTTCAAACCCCAGCCTTACCTTCTCTTTTCTTTGTAACTTTGGGCGAGTCACCTAACCTCTCAGCGCTTGGCTACTTTCAACTGCAAAATGGGAATAACTGTACGACCACTCAGAGAGATTGCTATGAGGAATAAATCATATGATTATGTGTGAAGCACTTAGAACATTAGATGTCTAGGAGACGACCAGTAAAATGTTAGTTACTGTTTTTATTATTATTAGATTAAAATTTAGTTTGGGGATGAGATAGATTATATATTGATGACAGATACAGATATGTACATACACTCACATATAAGATATATGTATACAAGATAGATGTGTCTATATATACATAAGTACACTCCATGTATATAAAGTAATAGTTGAAAAATGTCATATGGGTAGAACAAAGTCAGTCTCTGGGACGTGCAGTAAAGTAGAATTTCTTCTTGGAAGGAAGAAAAAAGTGTTCCTTCCTGCCTGTTGGCCAGGTTAGTCTATGCACTGAACCAACTAAACAACCACATATGTCAACCTTGTCTTTGGGGCATCTGTGTTTGGAAAATAGGACTATCCATATGGTTTCTATGTGCCATAGAATATTGTTCTTTTAAAAAACACACCATTGGCCGGGCGCGGTGGCTCAAGCCTGTAATCCCAGCACTTTGGGAGGCCGAGACGGGTGGATCACGAGGTCAGGAGATCGAGACCATCCTAGCTAACACGGTGAAACCCCGTCTCCACTAAAAAATACAAAAAACTAGCCGGGCGAAGTGGCGGGCGCCTGTAGTCCCAGCTACTCGGGAGGCTGAGGCGGGAGAATGGCGTGAACCTGGGCGATCCTGAGATCCGGCCACGGCACTCCAGCCTGGGCGACAGAGCGAGACTCCGTCTCAAAAAAAAAAAAAAAAAAAAAACAAAAACAAAAAAAAACACCATTTCTAGCTTCTCACCTCTGTTCATTAAAAGTATAACACAGTGCTTAATAGAATCCTGAAAATAGCTTGAAAAGAGCTAAAAACTGAATCCTGAATTTTCTGGTTTGTACATGATGTTCCCCTATTTATTTCCACAGTATGCTTGTTTCCTGAGCTGCGGCTTGAATGATATCAACTCCCCTGCCATGTTGAGGAACTTCTCTTGCTCAGTGTGTACATAACCAGCTAGATCTTCCAATGATACAATAGCAACAGCAGCTGAGCACCTCTGACTTTTGAGTCCAAGTCATCTTGAGGGATACAGGACTTTAGTCACTGTTGATAGGGTCCTGCCCTCAAAGGTATTACTGTCTAGCTGGGGAGATAAAACATCTACATTTAAAGATAGACAACCATGAAGGGCCACCAATATGAGGTACCATATGGGGCTGCAGATGTGACAGGGTACAGGAGAAATGAAGATCACAGTGTATGACAGAGGAGGTGAAATCAGCTAGGAAGCTTTGATAGAGACCATGTTTTAGCTGGGCCTTGGATCAAGGAAAAGACTTACATACCTAGAGAAGAGAATGGAAGGCAGACCTGGCAATGTCCTTTCCTTCTTCTTCAGGGCATGATACCCCCTTTGTCTCTGATGAAGTGGATACCTGGGAGAGAACACTGGGCTGGAGGACAGGAAGCCCAGGTTCTAATAACACATTTGCTAATAAGTAGCAATTTGACCTTCACTCCACATTTCTGGATCTTCATTTCCTCCTCTATTACATGCTGGTATTGGACAAGATTTTCAAGGTGCATTCCAGGTTTTCAATGATGTTCTGAATTCTCTGAGTTGTTTCTTTATTTCCAACTTTATAAAGTCATTCTCAGTTCTGATCTTTATCTCCTAAAATGCAATCTCAATTTACTCTACCTGCCTCATGTTACTAGTCTCCAGTGTCATAACTATTAACATCAAAGTCAAACAATTCCAGACTCTAGTCTGGTCATCTTCCTTGTGTTCTTATATTTAGGAAATGAATAACACTGAAAATTATTTTGCACTTTTTGTTGTAGTTCATAGAACTAAGATTTCCTTGACTTCAAAGAGTGTAATCAATGTGATGTAGCATGAAATAGAAACATAAATGAATTGAACTCTTCCCTGGAAATTTTCTTGGTCAGTATATTCATTGTAACATACTTTAGAAACATTACATAAAATGTGATAATAATGTAATCTGCTATTCAATAGATTTAAATATGCAAGGGTCAGTATTAAATCCCAAATTTTCACATTAAAAGCTATGTATAAGGTAAACCCAAAGTAAACATAAGTCATTTTGGTCTATACTTGGTTAGGTGGGCAATGCAGTTAATTCTAAGCTAGACATCAGCATTTTGTAGATGTTCATTTTTAAAAACAGGACCATTTTCCCAAAGAGCTCCAAAAATTTTGTTGATTGTTTCTAAGTAATTAAATAACAAAGGAAAATATAAATATTCTATATGAAAATATCTAACAGATATTCCAAATATCCTCTTTCTATTGAATATTTTTAATTTATTTATAGAATTTTTAATTTAATATTTTAAAATTAAATAACATATTATAAATAGGTAGCAATTACTAGCTTCCACATGTTGGTACACATACCAAAATCAACACATAGTACTCCCAGTCAAATACATGCCTCTACCTCCACTGCCTCCCAAATCTCCACTAAAATAACAGAAAAGAGATTTTTAAAAACGATAAACCCACAAGGATAAAAAAATGGGAAAGGAGATGACACAAAACCAAGAGATGTTATTAAGATTTTGGAATGAAGTGATGAGTGGTAACTGGCTTGGCAGAAAGAAGAAAGTGAAACCCAGGTGTCTGCCTGGGCAGAAGCAACAGGAAGCACACGGACTCATGCAGCAAGGAGGAGGTAGTGCTTGGAAATCTGTACCGAGAAAAATTAGACTCTCAGGTCCCTCCCCTACCAGGCAGAGACTTGAACAGAGAAGTGTCTCTCTAAATTAGGAGACACTGGTATAGTAAAAAGTGGGAGTGTGAAGCCATTGAGAAAACGTAGGGTTGGGGAGGATTAAGTAATTGTCTTTCAGCTGCTCTCAAACATTTTGCTCTCTGTACCACTTCATACTCTTAAGAATTTTGAGGATCATTTTTTGAGAAAGATCTTTTGTTTACATTGGTTATATGTATCAATATTTATTTTATTACAAATTACAACTGAAAAAATATTAATTCATTTAAAATAACAGTAGCAAGTCCGTTATATATTAATATAAATAACAGTTTTATGAAATGTAACTATATTTTTCACAACTAAAAAATTAGTGAGAACAGTGGCACTTTTACATTTTTACAAATCTCTTTAATGTCTGGCTTAATAGAAAATAGGTTCTCATAACTGCTTCTGCACTCAATCTATCATAATATGTTGCTTTGGTGGAAGAATACCAAGAAAATCCAACTTTGCAGAGTTACATAGTTAGAAAGACAGCATTATTTTAATAACATTTTCAGATAGTTGTGAATATTTTTCTTCAATGCTACACCAAAATTTGATGAGTGGTAGTTTCTTAAAGAAGAGTTTCAATACAGAATTTGAAAGTGCATCAGTGAACTTTTTGTATTCTGTTACGTTAAAATTTATTGCATAAACCTATCTTGCATTTTTCCTATGCATGATTTGGTAACACCTGCACTGATCATTTGGAAAATACTAGTTCATTGATGTAGGCATATCTTTCAAACATAGGTGTACTTTGTTATATAATATTGAAAAAATCACATGGTTACTATCATCAGTAACCCCACTTAGGAAACTTTCAAGCTAACGGTGGAGTATACAAGTTTTCCAAGATTCTCACTTTCTCCTGAAAACGCAAATTCTATCATGGGCAACAAATACCATCAATTGTTTTCCCTGAAGTGATAAGGTTACTTTGTTCATTTTTGCAGACTGTCTGTTTAATAGCCACATCTGAATGCCTATTCTTTGTCAATCATTCTTTCAACCAAAGTGGCGTTCTTTGAAAAAAGCAGATAGTTCCACAAATGCTTTTCCTCAAGACAATCATTGCACTGTGGCTTACTGCAGAAGTGCTTTACGCATACTTCCCATTTCATCATAGAAAATATAAAAAAAGATATGCATTTGAGGGTCAAGGTTAAATAATAATCAATAACTCTTACTGTTCACTAAAGACATTTTTAAATGAAAGTGGCTTTATTTTTTGCTTTAACTGTTAAATCCATGTTGGTGAAGAATACAATAACGACTAGCAGAGTTTGGTGCTATTACATTGGTTAGTGCTAAACAACAGCAATTTTACCCATGGTTGAGTTTGTATCATAAGTGCATATATCACCACCACAAAAAATGCAAATAACATCTGATCTTAGTATTATTGTGAAAATAGTTTTGACTCTAGAATCCCTGAAAGAATCTTAGGAATCCCCTGAATTCCACAGACTGCATTTTGAGACTCCCCAGCCTAAATACTTCATCAGAAATTCCTCAAAATCTGGTAATCAGGTTTTCACTTCCAGGCAAGATACTGAACAATTTATCTCTAGAGAAATGCCAGCTTGAGATTTAACCCCTAAAGATAATGACATTTAAGGGGTTACCAATGAAACAGCCAATGAGTCCAATCAATGGAGAATCCTCTTCTGCCCCTAACACACACACACACACACACACACACACACACACAAACACACACACACATACAGCTTCCAGTATTTTCTTGGACCTTCACATTTTAAATATGACACAAAGTCAAAGATTACTAATATTTTTTAAAATTCTCTATGAAAAAAACAGACAGATATAAACACACAAATTCTTAAAGCAGAGGCAATGCAATTAGTATATTTTCTGGTTACTAATTATACATAAAAAACTATTATATCCATGAAACAAGAACAGATCAACAAAGAGCTTTTGAGCCTTAGAAAATACGGCAGCAAAACTTTAAGAAATTCAGTAGCATATTTGGACGACGGAGTTGACAAAATCTTGAATGTAAAACAAAAGACAAAGTAATGAAAAAACAGGAGAGAAAAGATAAGAAACATAGAAAACTAATCTAAGAACTTTAAAAGCTGAGCAATAAGAGTTCCAGAAAAAGAAAACTTTGAGGAAGGAAATTAGCCGATAATATTTTTCCAAACCCTAAAGAACTTGGATTAATAGATTATTGTGATATTTTAGAACTTTGAAGATAGAGAAGACCATACCAAAAAAGGTGGTCATATATGAAATATCATCAATCAAAATGGCTTCATAGTTCTCAACAAGAATTTTCAAAGATAGAGCACATGGAGCAATGTCATCAGAAAACGGATTATTTCTTCTACAACAGAGGCCTGCACTTAGCCAAGTATGAAGGTAGACTACAGACCTTTTTAGAGTCCTGTAAGGAATCAAAAGTACTTATCCTTATCCTTTCTCAGGAAACTCCCAGGAAATAATTTACCACAATTAAAGTAAGGGGAATAAATAGGTGTGGGATCCAACCCAAGAGAAAAGTGAAGTAAATTGAACCACGGCAGTGGGGAATCCCAGGATGATGCTTATGTAGCAACCTGGAGAGCAACTAGTTTGATTGGAGCAGAAGGAAGAAGCCTTCAAGAGGGTGGTCTCCAAGATAAAATGAAACTGATATTATCTAGCATATCTGATCATATTGAGAGGGATGTAGTTCTAATAAACGATGTAAGGAAGAAAACCTATCAAACAAAATATGAGACAATGATTAAGTCCAGAAAAAAGCGAAGTTTAGAAGAAACAAAATGTGACCGTAACATACCTTGTGATTTAATTATGAACAAAATTTATATGATCCCAATGTAAACACCAATTATTCATTTAAACGAAATGTTGCCTCGGGGAGGAGAAATAGGGTGGGGAAGAGGTCTCAGTAGATGTGTGATTTTCATGATGAATCTTAACACTTGTTGACTTTTTAAACTATGTATATGTTTGACTTTGATAAAAATTAAATTAAGAACAAAATACAGCTCTGCAGAAAATTTTCCATCACGTAATTCTTTACTGCTCCCTAAAATGACTATACAGTCATTGTTCCACCATCTGCCAGAGCAGTAGTTCTCACATTTTTTCCTCTGAGATGCACATGACAAGCTACGTGTGTGACATAATTCCATGGATATTCCCATCGTGCTAACTCTAACATGATGTTTCTCTCCTGCTTAAATTATATCAGATATCATTCATGGCCAGACTGGGCAACCCCATCTCTACAAAAAACTTTAAAAATTAACCAAACATGGTGGCAAGTGCCAGCAGCCCCTGCCACTTGGGAGGCTGAGGTGGGAGGACTGCTTCAGCCCAGGAATTTGAGGTTGCTATGAGCTATGACCGTGCCAGTGCACTCCAGCCTAGGGGAGTAAGAAAAACTCTGTCTCAGAAAAAAAAAACTTTTTGTAAATGTTTAATTATATCTGATATCTCTTTGAGATTTTAATTTAAATTTTTGGGGGATATATACCCAGAAGAGAAATTGTTGGATTATACAATAGTGAGCTCTGTTTTTAATTTTTGAAGAATCTCCACACTGTTTTCCATAGTAGTTGTACCAGTTTACATTTCCACCAACAGTTTGCAAGGGTTCCACATCTTCACTAACACTTACCTTTCCTTTTTTCTCTAACAAATGTCAGATGATATTTCATTGCAGTTTTAATTTGCATTTGATGACTCCTGATGTTTGGCATTTTTCCATATACCTATTAACCATTCATTTAAAGACATTTAAAGACATGTCTGTTCTGGTTCTTTGTCCACTTTTATATGGGTCATTCATGGTTTTGCTATTGAGTGATAGAAGTTCCTTATTTTTTTACATTGACCCTTTTATCAGATATCTGGTTTTCAGCATTATTTCCACTAGCCAAAGCAATCCAAATGTCATCAACAGATGAATGGATAAAGGAAATATGGTATACACATGCAATGGAATATTACTCAGTCTTCAAAAAGAAGGAAATTCTGCCATTTGTGACAACATCAATGAACTTGGACAACATATGCTAAGTGGAATAAGTCGGACACAGAAGGAAAAATACTACAACTCATAGAAACAGAGTAGAATAATGGTTGCCAGAAGCTGGGGTGGTGGGTGCTGAACAAGGAGGCTTCATTAAGGATATAAATTTTCACTTATGCAAGATAAGTTAGTCCTAGAAGACTACTGTACAGCCTAGTGTCTATAGTAAACTACTGTATCATATACATTAAAACTTTACTGAGAGGGGAGATCTTAAGTACTCATATCACACACACACAAAATAAAGAGAGCAGGAGGGAACTTTTGGAGGTGAGGGATATATTGATGGCACTGATTGTAGTGATGGTTTCATAGGTGTATAATGATGTCTAAAACATCAAATTGTATACATTAAATATGTAGTTTTTTCCCTGCCAATCATACCTTAGTAAAGTGGTTTTAAAAAAGAAATTATGGCTGGGCACAGTGGCTCACACTTGTAATCCTAGCACTTTGGGAGGCCAAGGTGGGCAGACTGTCTGAGCTCGGGAGTTCAAGACCAGTCTGGGCAATATGGCGAAACTCTGTCTCTATAAAAAATACAAAAATTAGCTGGGCATAGTGGTGTGCACCTGTAATCCCAGCTACTTGGGAGGCTGAGGCAGAAGAATTGCTTGAACCTGGGAGGTGGAGGTTGCAGTGGGCCAAGATTGTGCCACTGCACTCCAGCCTGGATGACAGAGTGAGATTCTGTTTCACACACACAAAAAAATTATATAGAATATAAATGAATACAATATATTATAAGATAAATTTGAACAATTTTTTTTTGAGTCAAGGTCTCACTCTATCACCCAGGCTGGAGTGCAATGGCAGAATCTCAGTTCACTGCAACCTGCACCTCCCTGGGATCAGGTGATCCTCCCACTTCAGTCTCCCGAGTAGCTGGGATTATAGGCATGTGCCACCATGACTGGCTAATTTTTGTACTTTTTGTAGAGACGGGATTTTGTCATGTTGCCCAGGCTGGTCTCAAACTGCTGGGCTCAAGCCATCAGCCTGCCTCAGCCTCCCAAAGTGCTAGGATTATAGGCATGAGCCATCACACCTGACCTGAACAATTTTTAATATGTCAAAAGTTCAACATTCACAAATATCCCTAATTTATCTACACTTACTAAGTGGTTGACATACCTCAGGACTGATCTCAACATATCCCATGTCATACATAACACTGAGTTCAATAACTGTTGAGTTATAACATGATTCCTAAACTCAGATGCCTACTGGAGTCAGGTGTGTAAGAAAAGAGTTAAAACATGCCAAACTCTCA
Organism: Mandrillus leucophaeus; assembly: GCF_000951045.1. Classification (NCBI taxonomy): domain Eukaryota; kingdom Metazoa; phylum Chordata; class Mammalia; order Primates; family Cercopithecidae; genus Mandrillus; species Mandrillus leucophaeus. The sequence goes on along the minus strand of NW_012109364.1, from coordinate 830,511 downwards.
TTCTTTCCTTATTCCACTGTTGATAGAGTCATGAATCAGAGAACTTCCTTTTTATTATAAGAAAAGCAAGGGATCCTGTGTAATTTTGAATGAAAACTGATCCTCAGCCTCAGTATCTGACAGGTCAGTGGGAGTGGTAGCAACTGTGGCAACCTGTACAGGGCAAGTCATTTCTAAGGTAGCCACCATTCAGTTCTGGCCAATTATGACCACGCTACAATAGAGGCATCTTCTCATGCCTGTCTCATCTCCATCTTACACTTTCACATCCTAATGTGAGTCCCATGATATCTGAGAGGGAAGTTACCAAAGATGTTTATGGACCATGTGATTCATATTTCCAAGAAACTCCTGATTTTAAAACAGACCCTCGCTTTCAACTTATAAACCACTGTATGATGCCGGAGAGTCCAACATTTTAGTGTACAGACTTTACCTCCAACATGGCTTCTCAAAACTGGAAAATATATACAAATCTCATCTCCAACCATGTACTCCAATGTTCAGTTCAGATAATGAGGTGACCGTATTTGTTATCCAATCCTCCTGTGCAGAAGCATAACTCCTTTTCTTGTTAGGTCATGTGATGCAACCTGGACTGAGCCAATGCACAGTGACAACATAGAGTGGAGATCAAGAATGTTAGATTGGGCAATTCCTCTAAAGAGACTGAATACTGTAGTTTATGATATAAGAAGATAATACCACAGCAGCAATTGAAAGCATACTAACATCTTCTAACTCTTATTCAAGATTCCATCGCTGTCTCCCTAACCGTCCTTCCACAGCCTTTCCTTATCCTTCAAGCATATGTTTGAAGTGTTGCACAAGAGCAACTTCATCCCATTTTCCTTTTAACAAGTGCCTATCTCTATATCTGGGTCTCAATCTTCCCACCAGTCCCACAGGAAGAGGCTTTTGCCCTTCAGTTGAAAGATCATGCTCTTCATTTACCTGGACTCTACACCCGTAGTCACCCCTCCTCCACAATGAAAGTCTTCCTTTCTATCTTCAGCCATGCCCAGAGTATCCCTGCCTTCAAACAAATGTAAACAAATGCTTCATTAATCCCTGTTTCTGCCAGGCACGGTGGCTCACGCCTATAATCCTGGCACTTTGGGAGGCCGAGGTGGGCAGATCACCTGAGGTCAGGAGTTCGAGACCAGCCTGGCCAGCATGGTGAAATCCCATCTCTACTAGAAATAAAAAAATTAGCCAGGTGTGGTGGTGGGTGCCTGTAGTCTCAGCTGCAGCTACTGAGCTGAGCTCAACTCAGCTACTGAGGCTGAAGCAGGAGAATTGCTTGAACCAGGGAGGCGGAAGTTGCAGTGAGCCAAGATTGTGCCATTGCACTCCAGCCTGGGCAACAAGAGCAAAACTCTGTCTCAAAAATAAATAAATAAATACCCCATTTCTTCTTCAAGCTGATGCCCAATCACCCCTTTTTTTCTTCCCATCTTTTATCTTTCTTTTTATTAACCATTTTTCCTCTTGTTTCCATCTAGCTCTGATTATGACTGCAATAATGGAAATGTGTCACATTAAAAACTGAATTTGCAAAATACTTCCATAGATACCATTCTTTTGACCCTCACAATAACCTTATGAAATAGTAGAACAAAAACTGTCTCTGATTTATAAAAGAAGAGATTTCCTTTGGGAGTGATGGAGACATTTGTGTAAAGTGAACTACAGCCAGTAAGTGGCACAGGAATTTGAACACGATCCACTGAGTTCTGGTCCAGTGACTTTCCACTTTCTACTGCTCTGAAGATACCAGCTTTACTATGACTAGTGAACGCCTTCTTGCCAAAGTCAATGATAATTTTCTTTGCCGTTTTACACCTTCAGTTTTCTTCCCTTTAAAGTATATTGACTAATCTTCAATTTTTTTGAAGCATTCTTTGTTCTTTAAAACTCTTTCCCCAGCTTTTGAGACACTGCCATTTTCAGAATCTTACTCTGTTGTCCAGGCCAGAGTGCAATGGCATGATCACAGCTCATTGCAGCCTCAAACCCCTGGCGTCAAGCAGTCCTCCGGCCTCAGCCTTCTGAGTAGCTGGAACTACAGACATGTGCCACCGTGCCTCCCTAATTTTTGGAAGAGATGTGATCTTGCTGTTTTGCCTAAGCTGGTCTGCAACCCCTAGGCTCAAGCGACCCTCCTGCATTAGCCTCCTGCATCGGCCTCCTGCATCAGCCTCCCAAAGGGCCACTGTGCCCAGCCTTTACACCCCTTTTTGATCTGTCCCAAAGTGGAGATTTTCCTAACACTCAACTTTCAGATTTCTCCCTCTCTCTCTCTCTCTCTGCCTCTCTGTCTTCATTTTTTTTACCTTTTCGGTTCTCTTCCTGGTGAGTCCATGGCTTTGCACAGATGACTCCAATATCTCTTCTAAACATCTGCTTCTAAATTAGAAGCTTAAAGACACCTTAAGCTTTAATTTTCCCCACTCTTTCTTTTCCTAGTCCATCTTTCACCAAGTTCCACTGTTCCTTGCCTAAAATGGCTCATGTTTGCTTTTTCTTTCTATCCTCATTACAACCACCCACCTCCAGGGGCTCACCAGCCCCTCAAGACCAGGTGATGCATTGTACAAAATTTCAACATCGTGACTAGTCCTCTTATCAGTGGTCATTTTCTTCCAGTCATCATGCACTCTGGATGGTGTTTTCAATGTGACATATTTCCAAAACAGGGCTTTGTGTGACTGCATCGAATGGGCAACTTTGGGCCAGCCCTGGGTTAGTCAGAGCAACAGTAGAGAGGCTGAGCACTACCACTAGAGGACCTGCTTTCCTGCTTCTCCTAGACATTGCTAATGAGTGTTGATGGGGCAACTGATTATTACCCTGACTGGGCTGCATACATGTTTTAATACTGCCCTAGATGAGGAATGCTAAGAAATTTAGGATGCCTGGAATTTAGAGTACATGCAGTAGAATGCTGCTAAATATTTAACAATTGAGTCTCCAGGGGGAAAAAAAGTCCTAATTTGTAGTGCTTGCCAGTTTCCATGGTGTAAATATTCCTGCTATATCTGATCTCAATCCACCAACATGACTTTACAGAATGTGGACTTGGGAAGAGATGCACACAATTGGCCCTCACAATGAGAAAGTGTTTATGGAAGAGGCTATAAAGGCCAACTGATAGCAGGTCATGGTGGACCTCATATGCCAAGTTTTAAAACCTCGACTTTATTCTACTGCAAAGGGAAGATATCAAAGGTTTTTTTTTAAAAAAAATAGAACATGCTCAGTGCTATGGTTTGATTGTGCCCCAAGGTTTATGTGTTGGAAACTTCATCCCCAATGCAACAGTATTGAGAAGTGGGGTCTTTAAGAGGTGACTAGGTCAAAAGGGCTCTGACTTTATGAATGGATTAATGCTGGCTGTTATCTAGGTAGTGGGTAAGTTATCACAAGAGTGGGGTCCTGGTAGAAGGATGAGTTTGGTTCCCTTTGCCCTCTCTCACATGCTCTCTCACCCTTCCACTGTTTTCATGGGATTATTACAGTGGGAAGGCCATTACCAGATGCAGCCTCTCAATCTTGGACTTACCAGCCTCCAGAACTGTGAGAAATAAATCTGTTCTTTCAAAATTACCCAGTCTTAGGTATTCTATTGTAGCAACACAAAATGAACTGAAACACTAAGATTTGAATGTCAGAAAAAGTATCCTTGTTAACTTCCACATGGTTCCAAACTCATTTACTCCTCCCCTTTCCAAAATTTACCAAAGTATACTCACATATATATTTTCAGAATGCGTGAGACAAAAGGTTACTACTATAATCATGTAAATTTATTTCAAATAAAACACCTCAAACTTTTAAAAATAGGAGAAAAATAACATAAACATAAAATTTATAAAAATATAAATTTTCAACAAGCATATTTGAAGTAATAGTAATACTAAGTGATTTCAAATGATGATAAGGCATTTCACCTATTAGATTTGAAATTTTTTTTAAAAGAGCAATAACCACTGTGTAACCTGATTGAGGGATGGGAGATGACAGTTCTCATACGTTGCTGACAGAACTGCAAAATGTTAAAAATTTCTGAAGGGTAATTTGGTAATATGTAAATATATAATATTTCTGACAAATGGGCATAACTGTCTCAGAATTTACATTTCAGGGAATTATGCTAAGTAGATAGTTCCATAAATCTATGAGATTATTCATTGCAGAATGTCTAAAATAGCAAAAAGAAATTGAAAACCATCTATAAAGGTAGGCAATTGATTTAATTATGTATGCTACATCCACATATCAGATTATTATGTGACCATTACAATTATAAGGTAGCTGTATTTATTGACATAATGTTTCTAGATATTTTAAAGTGGAAAATCAGGTTATAAGACATACATATATATGTTTATAAATACATATTCTGAAGAAACATATAGCAATATAATGATTGTATATGAGAAATAAAAGATTTTAAATTTTTTTCTGTATATTCTACTTTTTCTAAAGTGAATATAAATTACTTGTGTATGTTATTCTCTCAGCTTAAATGATGGTCAACATAAAAAAGTCATAGAAAGATTTCCTGTGTCTTTACAAAATTGCTATCTATGTGTTACCTACTTAATAAGAGCAAACACTTGTAGAACACTTGACTATATTGTTAGCAGTATTCTAAAGAAGACACATACACACACACATACATACATAGTATATGTGTATAAATATATACATATGAAATAGGGTTATTGTGTGGATCCAAATAGCTAAGTTTGTGTGTGTGTGTGTGTGTATATATGTGTATATGTGTGTATATGTATATGTATATGTATATATGTGTATATACATACATATTAGTTAAGTTTGTGTGTACATACATATATACCTACATGTATATATACATACACATAGTTAAATTTATGTGTGTGTATGTGTAGGTATATATGTATGTACATATATACATACATATACACACATACACACAAACATAAACTTAACTAGTTGGATCCACACAATAAACCTAGGAGCTGGATATCATTATTATTCCTATTTTACTGGTGAAGAAATGGGTACACAGGATGAGCAAAAAAAGATGAGCAATTGCCCAAGCTCACACAGGTAGTAATTAGTAAGCCAAGATTCAAACACAGGCAGTCTGGTTACAGTGTTTATACTCTTGACCATCACACAATACTGACTCTTGCTTAAATTTACTAAGCTTTAATTGTTTTATCTAAATAATGGGAATAATAATATTACTATCTTTTGGGCTTGCTGTTGGGCTTAATTGAAGTTATGCATGAAAGAACTTAGTTTAATATCTGACACATAGTTGAGTTAATAGTGCTAGCTTTTAATGATAAAAATAATAACACCACTACTAGGACCTCACCTACCACCACCAATTCAACTTCATTTATTTCCCATTTTGCTCCAATATATACTCTGTTTTATTTCAGTTAACTTTCAAATATGTTATATTTTCCATATGTCATATGTCATATTCATGCCTCTACTCCTGCTGTGGGCCCCACTGAAATCAGGTGACTGGACTTATCTAAATCACATTTGGCCATAAAGCCTAGCTTAGCTCAGGTACCTTCACTGATTACTTTGGATTTCTGACCTTCTATTGCCCTACATTCATTAACACACATGAGAAAATTAATACATTATCAACTGCTAGTTCTTTCTACCTAACAATGCAATAAGGTCTGTGAAAGCAGGGATGAATGTTAGAGTGTTCTTCCCTTGCACCCCTTTTACCACCCCCAACCCCTGGAAGACAGGACTTAGGTATTTAACACGTATTTGCTTTATTTCTACTTACTCGTGGAAATATATCCAGAAAAATAGAAACTCGCCGTTTATCAAAGTTTCCCAGCAGTTTCTTTCCAGAAGAAAATAAATCACAATATAATCAGGGGAATTAAAATCATATGCAAATGCAAACTCAGACAAACAAGCAAATTTTGTTATTGTTATTAATATGTAATAGGAGTCAATAAATACACAATATTAATTACATAACCAACAATAGCTATAACTATTGCATGTCTCCTTTGCGTCAAGCATTGTATCAAATGAATTACAAATATGACTTCTTACTGAAAACCCTAGTATTAACAGAAATAGTGAATTTGTAAAAGTGAAGGATGAAGTTAAGAACTTGTTTTGTAGAGCTAGGAATCAAATCCAGTTTGGCCTGACTCCAAAATACGCTATTTTTCTGTATATCTCCCTTCTTCTATATCTTTACACAAAGTTAAGATTTAGGACTTGTTTTTCTATTTCTTAAATATATCAATCAAAACTACCTTTCTTGACAAAATTTGCCTTTCTAAAAATTAGGGTCAGTATAGAGCACTCTGTTTCAGATATTCTCCCAGGAAATTTAGTGCAATAATACCAGAGGGATGTTGTTTTAAAGGAATCTTTAACTAAAGGTTGTCCACACCCTGGGTGCTGTTACCATGAAGCTCTGGGTATCTATAATTATTAGAGTCATTAGGAAGTCCAATAAGTTCAAGTCCTTTTATGGCCAAGGACACAAGGAAAAATCTGAGTCGACCTTTTAGAAAAAGTATATCTAAATCCCCTTGTGAATAAGATGGTAAAACAGTTAATAGTGTCACTGTGACAGTCCCTGGAGTCTTTGTTCTGTGGATGTATGGACAACTTTATCCGGGTATTTCAGCCTGAGGCACTGAGTTATAAATAGAAGCAGAGCAGTTCAGAAGAAAAGACTCCAGGCAGCTTACATGAAAGTTGTACTTTGATTCCCTCTCTGAGTACCATCTATCCTTTTGTGTTATGTCGTCACTTCTCCTCAGACCCAAAACCTAAGCCACTCCTGGACCACTCAGCTGGACTCTCAAATTCAGGAATTGCATGGAACAAACTGAAAAACATTTACTTTCTTCACATGGAAAGATTTGTGAAAAGCCCCACATCTCTGGTAAATGTAAACAGCTATAAACAGATGTAACCTGCACTTACTAATAATAACTCTTATCATCTTCAAATCATATTTTTAAGTTTCAGCCCAACACAGTACTGAATTTCCTCATTTTATTTGCTTTATATTTCTAAGCTGTCCTGGATATAGCAACTAAATGAAATAAATGTTTTAGGAAAAAGCAGCTGTTTTTAAAATGTGGATATTAGTTTTATTTAATACAAACTTTTTCCAAGTTTTTTGTTAACTTACAAAAGTCCTTGTTGTATAGTTTCTATTATTTGAGCAATTTTTATAATGAATACGATAATGTTAGCTATTTTTCTATAGGCATAATAGAACATAAAATTCATTTTCATGCAATTAAAATTCATTAGAGATTGGCATTTTAGATTTAAAATCTTTTCTGAAAAATAACCTTTGTAAAAATCCAAATGTGTTCCCTCCCCCTTCAACAAATGTTGGCTTTTGTTATTTTTTATATGCTGCATATTGAATTTCCCAGGCTGTGTTTCTGAACAGCAATCTACTGAAAAAAGTGCAATTATTTTTTTTCACTCAAACATGCATTTGAGAGAAATGAGTAGATCAGATAAAGAGCTGAGATGCTATTCAACTCAACCTTGAGTCACTCTCTGTCTCTTTAAAAAAAAAAAAAAAAGGGTGGCAAAATCAATACAAACCAATAATAACTTCACATTTGTGGAAGCAACATGAATGGCTCTCCAAAATATTGAGACACATCCAAGTACATTTTCGTAGAGCTGATATTTATCAGAAGTCATTTGCCCTCAAGCAGATGCTCCCTTTCATTGTGCTTCTGTCACAAATGACTAAGATTTATGACAGACAATTACAGCATCTGCAGTTAGCAGCCTTATAATCAGCACCATTATTTAACGATTGGTGCAATAAACTGACTCCTGTTACTGTTTATCAGATATCAGTCAGTTCTGGCCATTTTCTTCAGCTCCCAAATCACAGTATGGTGCAGCCACTGCCTTTTAATGGCTAGGCAGAAGCAGGAGCATTTTCACATTTTTTACAGACTGCCGAGGGAAAGAAAAAAGCAACCAATTACATGTATGTATTCTGCCCTCTCATTTGAGATGCCCGTGTATGTAACTATCTCTATACAGTTTTAAACCTCTTGGGGGTGAAAAAAAAGCTTTTACTGTGGAAGAGGGCTTTTTATATTAAAAACAAAAACAAAAACAGACCACAAAATAAAAGCAAAACAAAACAAAAAACGCTCTTGCCTTTATTTTTAAAAAGTAAGTTCTCTGTTTAGATTTGCATTTCTTTCTGAGTATAAAATGTTGCTCTGGTGGCCCACTGTTTTGTCATGTAAGTGTGGTTTCAGCTTGCCTTTAACAACCAGAAAAGTAGTTATTGTTCCTGCAAAATATTTGTCAAGGAGCAATTTTTTTTCCAAACTTTTTGTGAGGTTTTACTTAAAGGGAATTGCTCTGGATTCAATAGAGTTAAGTTTTTCATCAGTCAAAAAGTTGACACATAAAAGAGGTAATGTGTATGTGCCTAAAAGTCACTTACATATTAAAGAATTCTATATACCTAAACATACAAACAGGCAGAGGTATAAATATATTATTTAAAGTCCTTCCATAGGAAACACTGAATTTATATATCAAACATGAGGGGCAGGCAACAATTCAGAAGCTATCTGGAAGGCAAGACTTCAGTGTAATGTGGAAAATGGTATAAAGATGTAAATTTACAGTCAAAGTAAAAAGCTTATGAAGTGCTTCTGTAGATGTCTTAGTGTCAAATGGTAGTCTAGTTATTTAGAGAAAAACAAAACAAACCACAATGCCAGACCTTACTGATTCCTATCTTTTGTTACTTTTTTCCATAACCAAACAAGCTAAGTTTCTCATTCATAGTAATAAGCATTTTATCCAATGTCTTCCATTTTACATATATGACAATATGGTATATGCCTAGATGGATATATTGATGTAGCTGCCTTTGCAATCTAAAGTCTATAATTCATCCACAAAGTTACATGTTTCTTTTGAGGGGAGACATGATACTGGTGAACAGATTAGTGCATCCTTTTAATGAAAAAATAAATAGTGATCAACCTGGCCAACAGTGAAGCCCCATCTCTACTAAAAATACAAAAATTAGCCAGGCATGGTGGTGCACGCCTGTAGTTCCAGCTACCCAGGAGGCTGAGGCACAAGAATCACTTGCACCCAGTAGGCAGAGGTTACAGTGAGCTGAGATTGTGCCATTGTACTCCAGGCTGGGCAACAGAGTCAGACAGGAAAGAAAAGAAAAGAAAGAAACGAAACGAAACGAAACGAAAAGAAAAGAAAAAAGAAAAGAAAGAGAAAGAAAGAAAGAAAGAAAGAAAGAGAGAGAAAGAGAGAAAGAGAGAGAGAAAGAGAGAGAGAGAAAGAGAGAAAGAGAGAGAGAGGGAGGGAGGGAGGGAAGGGAAGGGAAGGAAGGAAGGAGAAAGAAAGAAGGAAGGAAGGAAGGAAGGAGGGAAGGAAGGAAGGAAGGAAGGAAGGAAGGAAGGAAGGAAGGAAGGAAGAAAGGAAGGAAGGAGAAACAAAGGAAGGAAGGGAGGGAGGAAGGAAAGGGGTAATCCCATGGGAATCAGATTTCCTTTCTGGAAAAATGCAAAAGGGGTTTTATTCAGTCAACATGTAAAATTGGTTATTTTCTAAGTTGAAACTTTTACAAAGGCTTCACAGACCTTCACAAACTAGACAGCAGAACTTCACATAAGACTTCAACACAGGAATGGTAAGAATGAGGGTTCTCAGACTGCTCAAGTTAGAATGACCTTAGGCGTCCTTCTGTGCAACCCTCTCATTTGAGAGATGGTGAGGGTGAGAGTCAGAGAGGTAAGTGATTTTCACTGAAACACAGAACTAGATATTGGCACAGAACCCAAGTGTGCAGCTTTGCAAGCTAGGTCCCTTCCTGCAGAATCTACACTAGAGGACCCAGCTGTTCTCTCCAAGTCTGGCAGAAACCAGTTCTTAGGCTCTGCTGAGGCACATCCTACTTTGGGTGTTCTGTGCCCAGTCCTCCAACAGAGCACTCTGCTGTAAGGCTCAGGGAAACAAAAGTTTCCATGAATCTGCAAGACACTTACTTTATGACTTCAAAACCTTAATCTGGAGCCAGAACAAAACAACTATTCAATCTTACAAACATAGAAAAGTTTTATTCCATTGGTTGGCATCAAAATAACTCAAGTTGTTGGCTTTTAAATTTTCTAATAGTTTGATACTCTTGTATGTCTTGGGTTTTGTTTGTTTTTCAAGTTTTTTCTTTCCATTTTGCACAAGTGATTGCAACGTTTTGCAAAATAAAACCATTTAATTTCACCAATTTGGCAGCATCAAATAATCACAAATTTTGTAGAATCAGGAAGAAGCCAGCATCAAACATTTTTTGTCCATCATATACAGAAATATATTAATGCATACACAGTTCTCTCATTCAATTTTAGTAAGATTGAATAAGTACTTTGGATGCATCAAAGAAATTGGTATATTTTCTATGGATGTCCTGCCCTTTTCTGTAGGGTTAGAAGGAAAAATTACCCAACTCACAGCACGTTACTGCCTTTGCAAGCCAATGAAAAAGCCACTGGCACTGCAGGCTATTAGCAGGTGTTCCCAGGAAGCTCAATCTGGGTCGACACTATTCAAAACACATGCAGGTGGCTTTTCAGTAACACACCTTGACACCAAACCCTGGTGCATAGCTGATGGCCATGATGAGCCCCAACAGATTTGACTGCTTCTTAGTAAAAATAAAAAATAAAAAAAAATAGTGGCAGGAGGCAATTTTTCTTTAGGAACCTTCTCTGAAGCTATGCGGAGCAGACAAGTGGGAGAGAACCCAAAGAAAATCTATGTAGTCCATAGGCCAATATTTGGTGGCTGGTCCCTTAGGACAGCATGGTGCAGAAGCTAAGGGTCCAGGCTCCTAAGCCAGCCAGATCTGGAAATCTATATGGATCAGGCTTGGCGAGACTCTGCCAGAGTTCTTAACTCACTAAGTTCAATCATCTACAAGGTAAGGATGAGAATGAGATTGTGTACATAAAGCACTAATCATTGGGTGTGATATGCAGATTGCTGCTTAAATGTTAGCTGCTGCTACTGCTATTGCTGCTATTTATACATACAATTCCAGACTGAATTGCTTTGCAGGTAGAAATTTGGACTTTAGAGTCAGGTTCAATAAATAATTCTCCCTGAATTTAGTTATATAAAATTTTCACACTAATCCTAGCTAAAGTCTATATACCTATTCTATCAGTCTATCTAAAACTTACATATATAAACAATAATTATTATTGTATCTCATTGACTTTGGTTTGGTTCCACTGTAAATAAACTAAATGAATAGAATACAGAGAAAACATAAAGATATTATGAAGTACATGATTTCACTTTTTAAATTTAGTAACAATATTACCCTGGAGACAATGGAGCTGGCACTATGAAAAACTCCTATGACTACTATTCTAAAAAGGACATCATATAGCTTTTAACTGCTTGTTATTTTAATTTTTTCCAGTTTTTCTTTTAACAATCTATCCACAAAAATAAGGTTGAAGTTAGTAGAAGGAACCAAGAGTTCTCCTTAAGAATCAGAGACTGGCATATAAGTTGCTGATCAGCAAAACTGAGTCAAATGACAGTGGTGAAAGGGCAGGGAGCCAAGAGTGCCACCCATTCTTAAGGAAGTCATGACACTATTGCATGATACAATGATGAGGAAAAACAAGGCTTTGGGCATCTCTGAGTTCTAGCACAGGTCCACACTTAGTAACTGTACTTTGGACAAGTTATCCTCTCTAAGTCTCAGTTTTCTATATGCAAACATTCAATAATAGTAATATCTACATTGTTGAGAAATTAAATGAGTCAACATAGGTAAAGTGTAGCACACAGCTGACATGTCACAGTCACTAATTAAATGGTTTATCTAGAAATTGCCCCCAGCTTTGCTTTTATCACTGTGTTGTTCTGTGCAAGTGTGAAATGCCTAATAATCACCTTGACCCATTGTAGAAAAGTGTCCATAATAGCAGAAAGTGTACTATAATTAGAAATAGGTAACTTTGTAGTCACCTAAACATTTTTAGAAATTAAGTGCAAATCTATTTTTTTCCAAAAAACAACTTCATGTTTTGTTTTGTATTTTTTTTTAATGAGGCTGCAAATCAGTTCCATTAATTAAATTCTACTGCAGGTGTTGGCCAAGCATGAGCTTTTGCAGTAACAGTGGTAGTCATTGCTCTGGTGCAGAAAGGTGCCAATTTTTCCATATATTATTTAGCTAAATATAAAGTAAAGCCTTTATGAAAAGCATTTTATATCTCATCTGTGTTCTTTATCTGATATTCTTAGATGCTGTATCATTTTAGTGCCTACTTCCAAGAATTAATTTCCTGCATTCTATGATACTTTCACAACTGTGATTTAAGAAAGTCTATGAAGAGGTACTCTTTTTATAAAATGAATGTCACAAGCAGAATGGATTATTTTTATTCATTCGTATATGAAGTTTACTCACTGAACTTTGGGTTAGTATGTAAGACAGCATACACTATGACTAGCAATATAATAAAGGAAGAATTCAAACATTCCCCATGCCTTTAATGCTATTCTAAAATGATACTAAAACACTATAAATTTTCACTTAAGAACAAACACTACAAACTGTGATGAGAAGTTTACTTTACAAAGGATTTTCACTGCATTTGAGCTTTGCAAATCCCTGATGGGGTAGCTGGAGAAGGAATTCTTATACCCATTCCAAAGAAAGAAAAAGTGTGGCTTAGCAAGACCCAGGGTCACACAGCTGCAAGAGGCTAGAATTCAAGTCATTTCCTCCAGGTTTTTTCCCCTATTCCCACTACACATGATTTGTTTGTTTTTGGCTACACCAAGCTGACTTGATGTAAAAATCTTGCATTTTGGAGATAGCTCCATACTTTATCACTAGCAGTGTGGCCTGAGACAGGTCACTGACAATACAAATTGAGGGTAAGAATGCTCTCCGGGATGCAAATTCCAGCCTCTCCCACCAAGCTTTGTGATTGTGGATGGTTACTTGGTTTTTTGGGCTTTTACTTCCTAGTGTGATTAATGAATAAAACTCCAACTTCATGGGGCTATTATAATATATCTTATAATATATAGATGGAATGAGATATTTCTGCTAAAGGTCCAAATACAACACATAGTACATAGTAAGGGCTCAAGAAGTATGTTGTTATTATTATTAATAAAATTGGACTAAAATCCCTACCTCCCAAGGTTGTCTGTGGTATTAATAAAATAACACATTAAAAGACCTTGTATCAGCAAACTATTATGCCAAGTTTAAGTGTTATTGTATTATTGCTGTTGGCAGCAGCCTAAGCTTATTTAGTCTAATTTCTGAGCCTTCAACCTATGGCCCTACTTGACCCGGTATTCCTAACAATGTTGAATGTTTTCCTATTAAAAATTGGACAGAATATGGAAGAGAACTTTGATTTCCCCTGTGTATTGTTGACATCTGAACTGCTTTCTCTCATTGTCTGGGCAAGTTCAACCTCCTGAGAGGCCACTGGGAGGATAATTTTGAGGATTATAGAATAACATGGAGCACAAGGGCAGTGGAAAGATGAAGAACTTAATTCAGGTAGAGTTAAGACAAAATAAAGAAATGCCTAGAAATGGTCTTCACTACATAGCAATTCCTCTGGCTCTACTAACACACAGGGATCCAACCTTAATTCTCACATGGTTTCTGGGGCATTTTACACTCTCTCTTTAAAAGACCCTCTGCTAATGTACACAATGTACAGGTGAGCCTATAGCATTATACCTGCTACTGGCCTTGCCCTTACTTTCTGGTTTATCTGATTTCAAATCCGTTTTTTCAACTAGCTTTTGTTCATGTTTGTTTAGATTATTTATTTATTTATTTATTTATTTTTTGAGACGGAGTCTTGCTCTGTTGCCCAGGCTGGAGTGCAGTGGCACGATCTCAGCTCACTGCAAACTCTGCCTCCCAGGTTCATGCCATTCTCCTGCCTCAGCCTCCTGAGTAGCTGGGACTACAGGTGCCTGCTACCATGCCAGGCTAATTTGTGTGTGTATGTGTGTGTGTGTGTTTTAAGTAGAGACAGGGTTTCACTGTGTTAGCCAGGATGGTCTTGATCTCCTGACCTCATGATCTGCCCGCCTCAGCCTCCCAAAGTGCTGAGATTACAGGCGTGAGCCACTGCGCCCGGCCTAGATTATTTCTTAATTATTAATTTCCAGTTGTATTGTATGCATGAGGCCAAAGAAATGCCTTTTATAACTAGGGGTAGTTGGCCAAGGTTGTGTTTCCTTTAGAACTGAGGTAGTTGGCCAAAGTTGCGTTTTAATAATGACCAGTAGCTGTGAGGAGGAAGGAGCTGCGACAAAGGTGGCAACACTTGTAGTTCAGGGATTCTCACTTGCATAGACCATTTCCAAGATCCTGAGAGAGATTTAACAGTACAAAGTACTGAGATATTTGTCAGCTTAAAAAATTGTAATCTATTATCATTTATATTTTATTTAAGTAACTATTGATGTTTATTTCATACTAAATTTATGATCATGCATTCTTCTTCTTAAAGGGGCATCTCTTAATGGTATAAGTTTTCAGTTTGCCCCTGAGTTGGGAACAAGGACACAAGCACAGAAATAAGCAAAATTTGGTCCTTTTAGAATTCCAGGGAAAGAGATCAGAGGCACACTTCTAGCTGCGGAAAGCCTAGAAGCATCAGATTGTTGAATGATTTAGCAAGTTACAAGTTTACCTGGCATACAGGATGTAGCATAGAGGAAAGGATGATGTATTGGGGCTCAAGGCACAGTTTGTTAATTAATAAGTGAGTTAAATATAGTAGACTGTTTTAAACTGGTTCTGGACTTGCTTGAACAAACTTAGAGCAGAAGTTCCTGATAGTTACTTCCAAGATGGGAAGTTGTCCACATGATCTTGGAGGTCAATCTAGCTCAGTATTAAATGCAGATTTTTAAAACTGCAATATTTTTATTATTTATTTACTTATTTAAATTTTACTTTAAGTTCTGGGATATAAGCGAAGAACCGGTAGGTTTTTTACATAGGTATACATGTGCCATGGTGGTTTGCTGCAGCTATCAACCCATCATCTAGGTCTTAAAGCCCTACATGCATTAGCTATTTGTCCTAATGCTCTCATTCCCCTTGCTCCCCATCCCCACATTGGCCCCAGTGTGTGTTGTTCCCCTCCAGTGCCCATGTGTCCTCACTACTCAACTCCCACTTATGAGTGAGAACATGTGATACCTGGTTTTCTGTTCCTGTGTTAGTGCACTGAGGATGATGGCTTCCAGCTTCATCCATGTCCCTACAAAGAATATAATCTTATTTTTATCGCTGTATAGTATTCCATAGTGTATATGTACCACATTTGCTTTATCCAGTCTATCACTGATGGGCATTTGGGTTGGCTCCATGCCTTTGCTATTGTAAATAGTGCTGCAATAAACATACATGAAATGCACAGATGTTTTTAAAGCCATACCAACTAGGTTTGAATCCTTACTTGGCCACCAACTAGCATTAAGATGGGAAATTTCTTGATCTCTCTTATGTCCTAGTTTCCTAATCTGTAAAATGGGGATACTACCAGCATCTACCCTTTAGACTTGTCAAGAGGACTAAATACAACAAAGTGTAGAGAGTACTGATCACAGTGTCTAGAACATAAGTGCCCAGGGAATTTGAGTTCTTTCTATCCCTCCCCAGGTTTCCTCCTCTATTATCTGCTGCCACACCAGCTGTCTGCAGCACTCTGATTATCTATGGTTTATTTGGGTTGTTGTATTTTCTTTTAAATAATGATGTTCCTGATTTTAAAACAAATATATTCTTCTTATATCAAAATTAGAAAGGCCTCAAAAAGTATAATGGAGAAATTTCAAATAATTTAGACACCTCAATGGCTCATTCATGTAAGCTGCGTGTCTTAAGTGTCTACATGAGTCAGGCAGTAAGGTTTGGCTCAGGCACCTCTAGGTCCTGCTTTCTTCCCAGTCCATCTCTCTGTACTATTCAATTTATTTAAAATAAGGGGTGATAAAACTTTTGAAATGTATTTAGTCAGGTAACTAAGGCCAGTTCTGCTCTTAGGTGAAGTTTAACTTCTTTATCTATTGTCCTAACTTAACTACCTACAATAATATTAAGATTAATCCTAATCATAGTGAGGACTGTGTTGTTCTATGTGATACACAAAGTTCTTTCATTCAAATCACACTATAACCCTGCATAGGGACATAAGATAAGCACCAACATTTGTAGTTTACAGATGAGGAAACTGAGGCACAGGGAGGCTAAAGAGGTTGCTGAAGGGAAGTTAAGTGATTTGGACCAAATCACAGAGCTAGGATACAATGAGCCTGAGAACCACATCCTCGGGATCACCAGGGCAACACCTTCAAACCTAGAATTTTCAAGTCAGTTGTTCACAGCCATTTGAAACTTTCTCTTTCCATTGTCAATTTTCTACCCTCTGCCCACTGGTCAGCCCATTCAGCTCCCATTTCCAATCAAAAGAGTACCACAGAACACTTCCAGACCCAAGTTCTCAAATAACCCATTGAGACGAACCCGAGGATTGTTTGTAACTCAAAGGATAAATGCTTGAGGAGATGGATATTCCATTCTCTAGGATATGCTTATTTCACATTGCATGCCTGTATCAAAATATCTCACGTACCCCATGAATATATACACCTACTATGTACCCACAAAAAATTTTTAAACAAATTAAAATTTTTTTGTATAAAAAGAGATGAACCCTAGGAAAAGCCCACTCAACATCTTTTACCACAGCCTTAGAGGCAATCCCAATACAGATGTGATGAGAACAGTTATCTTAGTTTGCTCTGAAAGGCAGCCATCAGAATTCTTTTTCAATATGCATTTTAAATTTAAATAATATGTACTAGCATTTCCTCTCTCCTTCACAAGGAGAGAGAAAAATAAACCAAGATTAGCAACAAGTCATTGTGTTGCTGTTCTGAGCAAAACCATCACTTGCTTTTGTGGAAAGTAAAAGCTTTCGATAATTTACCATGTATCTATTTTCTTACATTAAGCTTCAAAAATAGTGGGTCCTCTTTCTCAACTCTGTGTTCATGGTAGCAACAGTGCGGAGCACGGTTCAGTAGCTCCCCAGTGCGGAGCACGGTTCATGCAGCTCTTTGTCCGCGCCCAGGAGCTACACATCCTTGAGGTGACTGGCTAGGAGGCAGTGGCCCAAATCAAGGTACATGTAGCCTCACTGAAGGGCACTGCCTCGGAAGATCAACCTGTGCTCCTGGCAGGCACACCCCTAGAGGATGAGACTACCCTGGGCAAGTACGGGATGGAGGCCCTGATTACCCTGGAAGTAGTCGACTGCATGCTTAGAGGGAAAGTCCATGTTTCCCTGGCCCATTCTGGGAAACTGAAAGGTCAGACTCTCAAGGTGGCCAAATGGAGGAGCAGGAGGAGGGGGAGAAGGAAGAGGAAGAGGAACAGGAGGAGGAGGAGGAGGAGAAGGAAGAAGAAGAGGAAGAAGAAGAAGAAGAAGAAGAAGAAGAAGAAGAAGAAGAAGAAGAAGAAGAAGAAGAAGAAGAAGAAGAAGAAGAAGAAGAAGAAGAAGAAGAAGAAGAAGAAGAAGAAGACGACGACGACAACGACGACGACAACGACGACGGAGGAGAAGAAAGGGTTAAGTGGTGGATTCAGTACAACCAGCGCTTTGTCAATATTGTGCCCATCTTTGGCAAGAAGCAGGTCCCCAATCCAACTCTTAAGTCCTTTGTAATTCTGGATTTCTCTAATAAAAAATCTACTTAGCTCAAAAAAATAAATAAAAAATAAAAATAGACGGTCACTAGTCACCATAAACAATGCTTATAATCCTGAATTGAAATATGTCTAAGAGGAAGGGGACGAAAGGAGAGAGTTTAGTAAATTTTTCAACTATCTTTCCTTATTCATAGAATATTCTCAACCAATTAATAAGCAATTATATTCACATCAGCTGAGATGCCCAAGGAAAGAGCCATCTGATGCATTTATTAAATTAACCCAGTACTCTCTGAGCTGATATCAACTGAGAAAAAAATGTAAGGAATAAAATAAGAAGAAAACTTGGAAAGATTTTAGGGACCTACTTCCCTGAGCTCCAAATGATATCTACAGTAAAGGAGAGAGAATAGAAAGGGCAGGTTAAATTCAAAGAAGATAGGAAGACAAAGGTTGCTATGGGTATTCTGAAAGGAACTTTGAGTAATATCTGGCAAATTCCACAAAAACATCAGAGAAATTAGTCTGCAATTTCATCAGGAAATTCTTTTAACTCTTTCACAGAGTTCTACAATTTTACCTACTTATACCTAGGAATAAGATTGTTAGAACATTTTGTGCTGACATCTATAGCAATTTCATTCTCTGCAGGCTCTCGGTAATTTTAGATCTCAAATACACCTTGTAAGAAGTTCATAAAACATAGAAAAAAAATGTTCATCATAGATTCCTAGAGTATCGCATTTCTTAACTCTTGTCCAGACTAACTCCTTTATTATTTATCAAACGTGTATACATGTTCACATCAGGTACAGTTCCAGATGCTTTATACATATTATTTAATTCTTCCAACAACCCTCTGAGGCAAGTGCAGAGGTCAATTTGCCCAAAGTCATAATAGTGAAACTGGGATCCAAATCCAGGCCATTTGGCTCCAGTATCCATGTGCCTGACCACTAAACTATGTTCTCTCTACTTGAATAAAGGAATTAATGAAAAATGAAGACACATGAATGTCTTACCTAGAAGTTTGCTTCATCATTTATCTTCTCTTTATGCACCTGTGCATTGCCTTTTGAACATATTGAGGTTCTCTCTTTCAGAAGGCAAGTCTTCAAGGTGCAATTCTCCTGTCAAACTTCTAGGAAGAATACCCACACTCTGCACTCCCATTTCTGTACCAGTTATTTATTCCATAAACTTTATGCAACTGGGTTCCCCACTCCCTCCAGCTTCTCTATAACACTGCTCTCTTTACAGGTCTCTGAACTGCCATATCCAATGGTCTGTTTCTCAGGCTCATGTATCTCTGACTACCAGTTCCTTCCTAGATCCTTTTATTCCTTTGTTTCCTGCTATCTTCTTTCTCCAACTTCTTCTTGAATGCATTCCTCTATTTCTTGCTGGTTGACCCTGACTCTGTTTCTCGTTGGTGGATCCTGACGCTTCTCGGGATCTAGCCTTGGTATCTCTCTCATTCTCTTTCTCACTCCAGGTATATATATTTTAAAACCTTCTCAAATCCTTCAGTAGCTTCCATTCTTTACTCTAGTTTCTGAAGTCTGGCTGGCCCCAGAACCTAACTTGTCATCACTGTGAGAGTGGGTCTATCTCTTCAGGAAGAAAGTCACACTAACTCACATTAACCAGTCTCATAAGACTAATATATAAGAATGACAAAATATTCACTTATAATAAAAAGTAGATGTCAGAGGACCTCTATCCATAGCGTTACACATGGAGCTAAATTATGATCAATATACCAGTCTGTTAATTTAAAACAAGTAGTATTAATCACACAAAAAATAATAACAGACACAGAATTTTTTATTAAGTGCATTTTTTTCCATAGACACTCCAGGTGGGAAGCTAAATTATAATCAGAAGACTGGAAGGTTAGCATGGAAAAGAAAAGAGGAAAATAATCACATGACTTAAATGTTTAATGGCATCAGGCTGAGATTCACAGGTGTATCTAGCTCTACAATAGTGCAATATCCGCCATGGGGATCCAGCAAGTAGAGTAGTTATGTCAGATACCATCTGTCCTGAATGAATGAATGAATGAATGAATGAATGAATGAATGAATGAATGTTGAACCTTGAGATCACTTATGCTTTACCCACTATATTAGGGTTGATTGTTGAAATCCTGACCCCTTTTCAAGATTTGAGCTGCAAGATGGCAATGGCCATATACATTCATCACTGTGTCTCCAGCATCAAGCATAGTGCCTGGCAATTAGTAGACAGAAAGCAATAAATGCTTGTTAAAATTAATTAAAGTCATCCACATATTTATAAATGTGAATAAGACACATGCCAAAGTTGGCTTTCATGTGAGTTATCCAGAAAGTCCTCTTGTGTCTTGCTTTTCAGAGTTGATTAGTTCAAATAGTATGCCTTGCTTTCAAATGTTTATATCTGGCTCATATTTTTAAAAATTGCAAAATACTAGACTACACAGTTTTCATTTTGTCTATCTTATTTCCTACAAATTTTAACTACTTATTTCTTGTACCCAGTGAGTAATCATTAATCCAACCCCCACCCCTTTATCTTTGATGTTTCTTATTCTCAGTAGGTGGAGAATACGGCTGCACAGTGAGAGCGGAACAGATTCTGCATGCCTATGTGGGCCAACCCAGGGCACTCATGGGGTTAAAAGCACTGCAGTAATATTAAGCACATGTTTCAAGTCAGCAGGGTGCCAGCCTGAGATGTCCTCAAAGCCTAATTTGATAGATATTATGCCATACACTGCTGCAAGTAGTAATGAAGAAAGTAAAAATTTTATGGATGAGCAAAATAGGAGCTCTTATGGATGGAGTGTTTTTAAATCAGGTGTATAATTTACCCAGTGTCAGACCACATGTAGAGTGCATTACTCAATTGAACTTACAAGCAGATAGGAAAGCAGTTTCTTTTAATAAGCACTTCTTCAACTTATTGGCTCTACAATTACTTGCACCAAATTACCAGCAGCTGCTGCCTGTTTGGTATTTTATCCCAGACAAGGAGTTACATTAGTTTCTAATCAACAAGCCATTCAAGGACTCTTTATAATTTTTAGCTTAATTTCACTTTTATTTGAAACTTATTAATTGAAATATCCAGTATTTTCACGACGGTACCTATTCAACTGCTGAGGTAAAGGGGAAAAGGGAGGGGAGATACTCCCAAACTTATTTATGATATATGTAATATCATACAAACTCTGTTGAGCTCACATTACCTTACAGGCTTGATTTCAACATTTTAACAGCTTTTGTAAAAATATTGATACTGTATTTACCCGTCTATATGTTTAGAGTCAATAATTGTTTTATGTCTCTAAATGGTATATCTTCATGAATATCAGTTAACTGCACCTTTGAGCATTAAGCAATTCAGCAGTACATTCAGTACAGATCTTCTCAGTTTCAGCACTATTGACATTTTGGACTGACTCTTCATTGTAGGGGATGTCCTGGCATTGCTCATTAGCAATGGCATTGCCATTTAGCACAATGTTTGGCCTCTACCCACTAGACACCAGTGGCACCATTCCACCTCCAACTGCCAGTTACGACCACCAAAAATGTCAGCACACCTTGTCAAATCACCAGAGACTATTTAAAACATTTCAAGAAATTAAGGAGAAAGGGATTCAAACATCATTATAAGAGGAACATTTTCAAATTATTTGTTAAAGACTTTTCAAAGTATTCCTACAAAGACTGTATTTGTGTGCACATAGTTCAGACTTGCTTACTGTATGAACCATGGTAAAATGATATTGTGAAGGAATTTAATTATTTGAAATAAAATTATTCTAAGACCCTATTTTGAAGCTACTTGCAGAGCCAAAAGTAAATGACTTTTTAAAATAAGGAACAAGAATGGCTTATAGCTAAATAAAATAAACATTTGAAGAACTACTCTCACTGTAGAAAAAACCTGTTGACTAATTTCATAGAAGTATAATTATATTTTTATGTCAACAGAGCCAAGAATGTCTAATTCAAAAAACTTGTCCTTTCTTTGAAATTACGTTGTAAGTTATCTCCTGCGTTAAATTATGAAACTGGTAGGAGCAGGTGAATGCTAATGACTTCAAGCCAAAAATGCTAACTCAAGCTCAAGATTTTCCTCATAGGGCTTTCAAATCCACCCTTGTCTTTTCTACAGGCCATGATCAAAACTAGTGTCAAGAATCATTAGAGTACCCACGTATATGATAAAGAACCACAAAAGTGAAAGAAAATTAAATTGCCACCTAAAAGTCTCCTTCACTAAGAATTTACCATCTATCATCTTCCATCTAGTTGTATGTTGAAAGATCCAAATAACATACGGTTGAAGGCGGGAACCTTCATAGTGTAACGTTGAAACTTAAAGTACAGGATTTAAAAAGTCATTTAGTACTTACAGATACTTTCTTGTGGGATAAAGAGAGAAAAGAAAAATAAAAAATAGAAGTAATTTAGACCTGCCAGGCCTCCTTCTTGACTCCATGGTAATTAGATATCCACAAAAGCTTCTCAGACTTTAATGTATACATGAGTCACCTCCACATTACATTAAAATGCCAATTCTGACTGAGTCTGTCTAGGGTGGGAGCCTGAAAGTCTACTTTTCTAAAAAAAATTCCCAGGTGATGTCAATATTGCTGGTTCATGGATCAGACTCTGAAGAGCAAGGATTTGTCTACAACACCCCTACCAATTAGCCATCAAGCCTGATCTTGAACATTCTTATGGGGACAATGACAGAAAATTCTAACTACAAAAAATACCAAGATGCTTCCATACCTATTGAAATCTTCATTCTCTGATTCTTTCTAGAACTGGTGCCCAGACCATGGGAAACATGAGGGACTAGCTTGAGGAAAATTTTACATAATTAAGCAAAACTACCGAGAAACAACTGGCTAAGTCTCAATTTCTTGAAGTCAATTCAAGCTCAATTTCTTTGTCCTAATAGTTTATAGAATTCAAAAATGAATAGTGGAATTTTCATATGAATGATACTTCCTTTTTTCATATCAATTTTACTTTTTTTCAACTTTCATTTTAGAATTGGGGGTACATGTAGAGATTTGTTACGTATATTGTGCAATGCTGAGGACAAACCATATTTTCATGGTTTCTGTGACAGTCTAAGGACATATTCCCTCTTCTTATCACTATGTCAACATGACTCCAATTAAATACTGAAAAATAGAAAACCATCCTACCTCTAGCACAAGTTCTGCAGCAATAGCCCAACCTTATAGGGAAATCAAATTTATCATCAGATTTTTCAGATGACTTTGGTATATTTTGGCCACAGTGGCAAGAATATATCATAATTTTGTTATTTTATAAGGAAATAAAGGGAAGTACATTATCAAGTCCACTCCTTTTCTCTGAGACGAAAAAAAAAAAAAAAAAAAAAACCACCACATGTCCTCCAATTACCTAAAAGAGTCAAAGAACTTTCAGTTCCCAGCAGCCTCAGATGCACTGACTTGAAGTCAGACCTATAAAAGCACAGTTAGTTCTTGATTATAGTTTTTAGGTAATCCAGATCTTCTATTTTACACTTGTGGTTTTACTTCAGCCTATTTTATGGATCAGTGTTCTACCTAGCTAGGAGAGGTAAGACTCAGTAGCTTTAGACAAAGAGCTAAGGTGGTTCTGATGTCATTTAATGATTTTGTGATCATTTTAAATATTCAAAATATTTAATATATTTTAGCTTCAAGCAATCAGAACTGAAACCTCAACTCAGAATGAACACTATCTGCAAAAAGTCATCAGCATGGCTATACTGGTGCATGCTGGCTGCATATCAGCCTACTCTTGAACATGAAGACAGAAATTCACACAGAAGAGTGTTATACCATAAAGCAGTTTTATCATGGGTAAACTTACATTAGGAAACATCTTTATTCAGAATAAGAATAAATGTGTAGTTTCCTCCAAAGTTATTTGTGAATCATCACTGAAGTTAATCATATTTAACACATTTATAAATGTTCAGAAAGTTCAAACTTATTCCATATTAAAGCTTCAGATTTGTAGCTAAGAGAAAAGGTAATATATAGGTATGAAAATCTTACCATTTGTACAAGTCACTAGAAATGTAATAACTAGACTTCAACTTACTAAGTTGAAATATGTTACAAGGTAACATATTTTATGATAAACAGCATAGTTATAGAATGAATGGCTCTGAGCTATCAGCTTCAGGCAGGGAAAGCACATACCTGTAAGTCATTGTTAGTTCTCTAAGGATACTGACTGAATTGTCTTTTGGGGTTAAAACATGAAGAAAATGCAAATTCATATAGCAGAATATTAGAAATTCAGTGAAATTAGCATTGTGTAAATTTCCAATGTTTATACTTTTTGAATGCCACATGAGATTATAGTCACCACATCTCAAATAATAACATGAAGCCAGAGAAAGAACAAGCAACAAAGGAAATAGCAACTAACATGGAGGGTAGAGTGCTGCTATTTAAGGCATATCGATATGTTAGTCTCTTCAGCTTGGAAAGGCAAATGTTGAATGAGGAACTTGATTACAATTTATACAATTACAAATTATTTGAATAATATGATTCAGGCTTGTTCCCTAACAAAATAGTGGAGGAGCATATTTTGAAACTTCAGTGAAATAAGTTTAGGATACTAAACGAAAGCGTGGTTAGCAACTTAATTTCACCAGCATCATCTGTCCCCTGCCCACCCTCTCCCACTCATCACCCCCCACCAAGAGTTAGCACAAGAAGGAAGCAAAAACTTCAGACAGGAGTTCGTTTACCGGTTCAGTGCTAAGCACTGGGCTAAGAGCTGGGGCAATGAAAACAATTAAAAGATATATGGCCTCTGCTCTGTTAACTTGAAAGTCAACTGGCATTAGCTAACTGAATGAAGTGACTGAACGAAGAGTTGAACAATCACACACATAGTGTCAAGTTACAACTGACATCAGTGTTGTAAAGAAGGCCACGTGGTACTAGATAGCATCTAGCAGTGGGCCTTGACCTAACTTGGGAGAAGGCCATTGTTTGGAAGTGTGATGTCCTTAAGCATGGGTAGAATTTGAACTAGTTAAAAAAAAAAAAATGAGAAATGGCTAACAATTAAAGCCAGACTATCCTTTAACTTTCAGGGGACTCTGAAGCTTCCAATTATACTAATACTCATACCCACTTCAGTGAAAAGTGCCTGAAAGACAGACTGCTGGAATCTCCAATGACAACAAACACCAGGTGAAGAACCCAGAGTCTGATCCCCAAAGGAAAATCTTTCCAGCCACAAATCATATAGAATTAATAGGTATGTCCCCAATGGAGGTTTCTAATAAAATATTTTTTGAATAATGTACACTGCCTCCTAGAATATTGTTAGCCTATTTGAATGGTTAAATAAATTACCACATTTATGAAGCATAGAAGCAGTTGATTTTCTCCAAAAATTCACTGGTTCCTTTGGTCTCCAATGGAAATTAATAAAATTTCATACAGCCATTCTAGCACTTTCTAGTTTGACTTACATTGTAATTAGTTATAAAATGCCCATCTTGCTACCAGAGTGTGAATTTGTGGTGGAGGCATGCTTTTCATTTGTGCATTCCTAACAGAAAGCACAGGACCTTGCCCATAACAGGCAATCAATAAATGTTTGTTGACTTGAAAGACAATAGTGAAGGCTTTAATTTACTAACACAAGTCATTGACTAACCATCATTATCTACTTCATTTGTGTTCGTGAACATTGACATTTAAGGATGCTCTGTTGATACATATACCAGGACCCTCCCAAACAGGAACACAGCCCTACTCTCAAGCTTGACAGGGCTGTCTTTATCATCTGATGCCCTCAATTTCAGAAAAGCCTCCTTCTTTCCAAACATAGTCATTACGTACAAGTACACATTTCAGGGGGGCTAAAATGTCGACTTTGAACTTCAACAAAAGCCACTTTAGTTCCTTTACTCCTATTTCTCTTTAAAGACACCACTCTGCAGTTAGCAAAATTCTACTCAGATTGATGACTGCTAGCCTGATCTCCAATCCTGTACCTCTGCATCACATATACAGTCATGTACCTCATAACAACGTTTGGGTCAACAATAGACCACACACACAATGATGTTCCCATAAGATTATAATACAGTATTATTACTACACCTTTTCTGTGTTTAGATACACAAATATCATTGTGTTACAAAGAGGAGCAATAGGCTATACCACATAGCCTAGGTGTGCAGTAGGCTATACTGTCTAGGTTTTTGTAACTACACTCTATGATGTTCACATAATGACAAAATCACCTAATGATGTATTTCTCAGAATATATTTCCATTATTAAGTGGCACATGACTATCTATATTTATTGTATTTATTATCTATTTATTGCATATATCCCCCACTACGCCATAGATTTTAAATACGTTTATTCACTCCTCTGCCCTTGGAATCTTTACTCACATGGTCTGGCATTGTAATTAGTACTCCACAAACATCTGTTAATCACACAAATTAATTCAGTATCCATAGGGCCTACGATATGCCCCAAACCGAACCCATTATCTCTTGCTTAATTCTCCCACAAATGCATGTTCTACTTTTTATCATATCATCGTTTATTCAATCTCCCAAACCAGAACTTGGAAACTATTCTACAACCTCACACATTTCATTCTCCACAACCCATTAATCGAGTCTGGTAAACTCTGCCATTTACATATTTATTGGACCTATTCAGTGTCCTCCATTCCTACAACCAATTTTCTGGTTCAGGCCACCATCACCTCCCCTGATTACTGGAAAAGCTTAATAACAGCTCTTATGGCTTTTATTTTGTCCCCCTCAAGTTCATTCTCCACATTAAAATGAAAGGTATCTTTTTGAAAGTGTGAATCTCAGTATGTCCTCCACGACATTAAACCCATGACTGGTTCTTCAGCAAAGCCTTCAGGATAAACTCTTCTTCTTTAATGGTTTATAAAACTTTTGTTGATCTGGCCTAGAACTCTGGTTGGCAAATTAAATCATTTCAATTTTCTAGCTAATCAGGCTCTATTACCTCTCAGGTCTTCCCACATGCTCTTACCTCCATCTGGAATACTGTCCTCACCAGTAACTCCTACTCATCCTTTTGTTCACAACTTGGAACTCACATCCTTTGAGAATTCTTTTCTGATTTACAGCATTGGTTAGGTACTCCACCTAAATGTTTCCAAAGATCCCTATGCTCATTAAGGTTCCATAACCATGCCTTAGAGCATTGTTTCATAAAGTAAAAGCTTGTGGTTCATGTGGGAATATATCCCTTCATCCTTCTCTTCTATCTTCTCACAGGTAAAGAACAAAAAGAAGAAAGAGCAAGAGAAGCCCATTTGCTGAAGACAAAGGAAGGGTTTTCCCGTAGGTATCCTCTGGAGGTGACAAGACAGGCCTGAGCAGCTCTGTGATCATGGGCCAATGAGAAAATGGTGTGGACAAATCCTTCTGTTGCCTTTTTTCCCCCAAAATATATTAGAATTTTATAAATAGACCACCTTGAACTTCTCAGAGAATTTGTGAGCTGGGAATTCCTGATACTGCTTTGTTCTTCTTAGAAGTGAAGCTCAATTTATTGTGTTTCTAATTTACCAAAGGCCTTTTAATAACTAACACCCATTTTAAAATACATAAGTAGATATTTGGCAAAATGAGAAGTATAGTTCTCTTCTCTCTGCATGACTACTTCATAAGCCTTATAGAAAGTCACAGAAAGTAAGAAGATAAGTCATTTTGAAAAGTCAAAGTAATATTCTTTATAAGAAAATATCTGATTAATTTTAAGTGAACAACCACAAACTAACCATTGTAATTTCTGCAGTAAACCAATCCAGGCCCGGGTTTACAAGTAAAACTTTCCAGGTTTCTCATGTGTGCCGTTATTTTGTTATGTGTGCCCAAGACTGAGGCAGAATGGTCCCATGATATCTTCTTTTGAAACTCAAAAGGCATGGGAATAGACCAGTGGAAAGAAAGCTATGGGGATCCCACGGATACATTTAAAGTCTAAATTGAAATCACATGGTATTTAGCCCATCTCATTTCATCCCCTATTCATTTAAAATGTCACCATGATTCTAATAATTTTTAAAAGACCTACTGATTTTATTTCTTAGGGTATAATTATATAAGTGGTATATGTAAAGACTGTACAAAGGTAGACACATCAAAGAGGTTTGTCATCTTCATGAAACAAGCAGATACACTCATTTTGTTTTATTAATCTTCCCATCAATAGGGAGAAAACAAAGTTCTGCCTGTGGAAATTAGTGTGTTAAATAAAGTCTTATAAAAATATCACTCTGAGATACTGCATATGTGATTGACTCTTTCGACTTCTTTGCACTGTTAAACAGTGCATTGTTTTTAGCAAAGCATTTACTAATAATGTCCTTTTTTGTATGTTCTTCACTAAATTATGAATTGCAAATCCTTGGGCTCAAGAAAGGATCTTGAGAAACCATGTAGACCAAGTTTTAGGCAAAATATACCTCAAATCAGGATGATTATGAATGTAACCTATTTTTAAATATTAGCACACAGGTACATTCCAGCAAAGGGAACTGAGATAGGATTGACAGATTTAACAAATACAAATGCAGGACACCAGTTAAATTTGAATTGTAGGTTAAAAAAAAAAAAAAAACACTTTTTTTTTTGTATAAATATGTCCCGTGCAATATTTGAGGCATATTTATCCTTGAGAAGTGTTCACTGTTTATCTGAATTCAAATTTAAATGGATGTCCTGTATTCCATCTGGTAACCCTAGGACTGAAACCTTGCCAAAGATAATTTCTGTCAGATGACTCAATTTGTCTGTTATAGACTGTCACATCTGAGATCATTCATCCAAGAGAGAGTGATCATAAGTTGACAACTTCAGGTTAATTAAGAACTAATTGTTGGTCAAGTTGTCAAAAGTCAATATTTCTATCTCCAATGTAAGTCATTTCAATCAATATAAATTCTTTAAAAAGATTTTAAACAAATATGGTTTTTGTAATTATTTTTGCCTAATAACCTAGAAACACGATGGTGATCATTTCATTTTCCATATGAGATCACCTTTAATGGATAACATATAACTTTTTGTTAATTTAAAAATATAAAACTTTATGAAAGCCAACCTTAAAGGTAAGGCAGTATATTTTTAGTAATATATAATTTGCTTGTATATTTTTAATGTACCAAATGTATCATACTGACTCTCAAATTCATTTATCTCTAATATTTCTCCTCCCACTGAATAATAACATACCCTACCTGGCCAGGTCAGAATTATGAATTATTCTCAATTATTTTACGTGTAATCCAGATATTTTATTTAAAACAAAACAAATCAAAAGTATGGGCCTGGGACAGGTCTAGGCTCTGTATCCAGGCTGCCTGAATCCAAACTTGGCACTGTTAGCCGGGGACTGCAGGAGCAATACCAGCCTCATCAACTGTGTGGGAGCTGGGTGAGGCCTTTGCTATTGGCTATCCCCCACTTCCCTGGTGAACAATACTGCTAAGCAGGGGCAGCATAATCCCCTCTGGAACATAACCCCATTGGCCAGAGAACCACCCACCCCCAACCCCACAGGGGCCACAGCAAGCCCTGCCCAAGGAGAGTCTGAGCTCAGACCCACCTAGCCCTGCCCCCACCTGGTGGTCTTTCTCTACCCACCCTGGTGGCTGAACACAAAAGACATAGTCTTGGGAGTTTTATGGTCCCACCCACTGCTTAAGAAGCAGAATACTTCCCCTGGCCAACTTAGGACAAGCTCATATCCCACTGCTACTACCATAGCTGGTGCTCTCTTGCAAGCACCACCTCCTGGCTGGAGGCCAACCAACTCAGGACATTATGGCAACTCATGACAGAATAACTTTGCTCCTGGGAAGGAGAAAACAACAGTTAATTCCACTGCCTGCAACATCCTGGCTAACCAGAGGTCCTGAGTCTATCCACATGACAAGTTCACTGCTAGCGTAACCAGCACTCTAAACCTATCTACACCCAAGGAATCTCATCACTTCCCTGACACCTCAACCAGAGCAGGCGCTGGTATCCACAGCTGGGAGATCTGAAGAATGATCACATCACTGGACTCTTTCAGACATTCCCCAGCAGCAGCCTGGAGCCTGGTAGCCCCACAGGGTGGCTAGACCTAGAAGAGCAACAACAATCACTGCAGTCCAGCTCTCGGGGAGCCCCACCCCTAGGGGAAGTGGGAGAGCACCACATCAAGGGATCACCCTGTGGGACAAGAGAATCCGAACAGAAGGCCTTGAGTTCCAGATCTTTCCACTGGAGGGTAGTTTCTCACAGCAGAGACACAATTGCAGTGCTGGGTATAGTAGGGGAAGTCTGCATCTCTACCCCAACAGGCAGGCTGCCGCTGTGATCATGAAGGGCCTCGGAAAAGGGGCCCTTGTTCCCCCTGGCACTCCACTGTAGACACAGCTGGGGCTGCCCCCACAAGAATGCAGCATGGAGGCACCTGTAGGCAGCCTTTCTGGAAAAATTCAGGATGAATACAGCCCCACAGGAGGAACATCCCCAAGATTCAGGCCCGCATGAGAGGCAGAGTAACAGTTCTTCCCTACTTGGAACATCGGCATACCTGTAGATGAAAAGAGGTGCATGTTTGATCTGAATAGCTGAAATACTAAATGAATGTAACCTATTTTTAAATATTAGCACACAGGTACATTCCAGCAAAGGGAACTGAGATAGGATTGACAGATTTAACAAATACAAATGCAGG
>NW_012109364.1:739635-799858 GCF_000951045.1 Mandrillus leucophaeus | reverse complement strand
TGGAACATCGGCATACCTGTAGATGAAAAGAGGTGCATGTTTGATCTGAATAGCTGAAATACTAAGATGGGAGTGAGGCTGTGAGGTGAATAGCTTTCCTGCTGGCCTGGCAGGGAAGCTGAGGTAGCTCCCACACTTCACCTAGATAAAACCTCAGCACATCTAATTGAGAGCTCCCCCACCCACCCCCATCAAGGCCAAGACCTCAGCCTACTATTGGGTATTACATCTACCCACCTGCCTGAGCCACAACTGGTGCCTACCCAGGGTTACCTCCCCTATTGGCATGAAGCCTAACTCATCAACTCAGTAAATAAAACACTAGGAAAAAATTAAATAAAATATGCACCACTAGAGAACAAGATAAGCTTCAAGAGATCCCTTCCATTCCAACTCCACAGGAAACAGTGAACTCGCCCACACACCAAGAATATAACTACTACAACTAGCATGGGGGAAAGGCAGCACACAAAGACTCACTATAACTAAGGAGCTCATATACAGTCTTTACCCCTACAGCACCAATACATCAAATTAGGCTAAAATAAACACTAACATCTGATCCTTAAGGACTAGGGAAGAAGAAATTTAAAATTAAAAAAAAATCTAATAAAAAATAAATTCAAGAACAATTTGAAGAAATACTCTACCCAAATGAGAAGAACCCAGAAAATTAATTCTGGTAATATGAAAAAATAGGATTCTATAACACCCCCCAAAGGATCACACTAGCTCCCCAACAATGGATCCAAACCAAGAAAACTCTGAATTGTCAGCTAAAGAATTCAGAAAGTTGATTATTAAGCTACTTGAGGAGATACCAGAGAAACATGAAAACCAACTTAAAGAAATGAAACAATTCAGGATATGGATGAAAATGTTTCCAGAGAAATAGATATAAAGAAAAAACAATCACAACTTCTGAAAATGAAAGACGCATTTAGGGAAATACAAAATGCAGTGGAAAGTTTCAACAATGGACTAGAACAAGTAGAAGAAAGAACTTAGGAGCTCAAAGACAAACCTTTCAAATTAACCCAATAAGACAAAGAAAAAAAAATTAAAAAGCCTCCAAGAAATTTGGGATTATGTTAAATAGCCAAACCTAAGCATAATAATTCATATTCCTGAGGAAGAAGAGTAATCTAAAATTTTGGAAAACTTATTTGAGGCAAAAAATGAGGAAAACTTCTTTGGCCTTGCTAGAGATCTGGATATTCAAATATGAGAAACTCAAAGAACTCTTTGATGAATTTTGTGAAATTCATTGCAAAAAGATCATCATCATAGGCACACAGTCATCAGGTTATCTAAAGTCAAGACAAAGGAAATAATCTTAAGAGCTGTGAGACAAAAGCATCAGCAACCTATAAAGGAAAACCTACCAGATTAACAGCTGACATCTCAGCAGAAATCCTACAAGCCAGAAGGGATTGGGGTCCTATCTTTAGCCTCCTTAATTATTAAACAAAATAAACAAAATTATTAAATTAAAATTATTAAACAAAATAATTGTTAGCTAAGAATTTTGTAGCCAGCAAAAACTAAGCTTCATAAATGAAGGAGAAATATAGTCTTTTTCAGACAAGAAAATGCTGAGAGAATTTGCCACTACTAACCCAGCACTATAAGAACTGATGAAAGAAGTACTAAATCTTGAAACAAAACTTCAAAATACACCAAAATAGAACCTCCCTAAAGCACAAATCACACAGGGCATCTAAAACAATAACATAATGAAAAAAAGGTATTTAGGCAACAATTAACTTGAGGAACGGAACAGTACCTCGTATCTAAATACTAACGTTGGCCTCGTATCTCAATACTAAATGGCCTAAATGCTCCACTTAAAATATACAGATTGGCAGCATGGATAAAAATACATCAACCAAGCACCTGCTGTATTCAAGTGACTCACCTAACACATAAGAAGTCACATAAACTTAAGGTAAAAGGGTGGAAAAAGATATTCCATGCAAATGGAAACCAAAAGCAAGCAGGAGTAGCCATTCTTACATCAGACAGAAAAGACTTTAAAGTAACAACATCAAAAAAAGACAAAGAAGGACATTATATAATGATAAAAGGCCTAGTCCAACAGAAAAACATCACAGTCCCAAATATATATGTACCTAACATTGGAGTTCTCAAAGTCATAGAAGAATTACTACTAGACCTAAGAAATGAGATAGATAGCAATACAGTTATAGCAGGGACTTCAATACTACACTGACAGCACTAGACAGGTCATCAAGGCAGAAAGTCAACAAAGATACAATAGATTTACACTATATCCTAGAACAAATGGACTTAATAGATATTTACAAAACATTCTACCCAATAACTGCAGAATACACATTCTTTTCATCAGCACACAGAACATTCTCCAAGAGAGACCACATAACAGACCACAAAACAAGTCTCAATAAATTTAAGAAAATCAAAATGATATCAAGTATTAACTCAGACCACGATGGAATAAAACTGGAAATTAACTCCAAAAGGAACCCTCAAAACTGTACAAATGCACGGAAATTAAATAACCTGCTTTTTAATGGTCTTTGGGCTAACAATGAAATCAAGATGGAAATTTAAAAATTCTTTGAACTGAACAATAATAGTGACACAACTTATCAAAACCTCTGGGATGCAGCAAAAGATATGCTAAGAGGAAAGTTCATAGCATTAAATGCCTATATCAAAAAGCCTGAAAAAGCACAAATAGACAAACCAATGTCACACCTCAAGGAACTAGAGAAACAAGAACAAACCAAACCCAAACCCAGCAGAAGAAAAGAAATAACAAAGATCAGAGCAGAACTAAATAAAATTGAAACAAACAAAAAATACAAAAGATGAAACAAAAAGTTGGTTTTTCAAAAAGATAAACAAAATTGACAGACTATTAGCGAGATTAACCAAGAAAAGAAGAGAGAAGATACAAATAAGCTCAATAAGAACCAAACGGGAGATATTACAACCAATACTGCAGAAATACAAAAGATCATTCAAAACTACTATGAACACCTTTACATCCACAATCTAGAAAATCTAGAGGAAATGGATAAATTCTTGGAAATATACAACCCTTCTGGATTAAATCCAGGAAGAAATAAGAAACTCTGAACAGACCAATAACAAGCAGCAAGATTGAAAGAGTAATTTAAAAATTGCCAACAAAAAATGTCCAGGGCCAGATGGATTCACAGCCGAATTCTATCAGATCTTTAAAGAAGAATTGGTACCAATCCTACTGATACTATTCCAAAAGACAGAGAAAGAGGGAATCCTCCCCCAAATCATTCTATGAAGCCCGTATCACCCTAATACCCAAACCAGGAAAGAACATAACAAAAAAGAAAACTACAGACCAATGTCTCTGATAAACAGAGAAGCAAAAATCCTCAACAAAAGTGTATCAAAAAGATAATACATCATGATCAAGTGGGTTTCATGCCACGGATGGTTTAACATATGCAGGTCAATAAATGTTATACATCACATAAAGAAAATTAAAAACAAAAATCACATAATCATCTCAATAGATGCAGAAAAAGCATTTGACAAAATTCAGCATCCCTTTATGATTAAAACCCTCAGAAAAAATGGCATTGAAGGGACATACCTCATAGTAATAAAAGCTATATATGACAAACCCACAGCCAAAATCACGCTGAATCGGGAAAAGTGGGAAGATGAGCATCCTTGTCTTATTCCCATTCTCAGGGGGAAAGCATTCACTTCTATTCAACATAGTACTAGAAGTTCTAGCCAGAACAATTAGACAAGAGAAAGAAACAAAGGGCATTCGAATTTGAAAACAGGAACTCAAACTGTCACTGTTCACCGATGATATGACTATACACCTAGAAAACCCTAAACACTCATCCAAAAAGCTCCTAGATATAACAAATGAATTCAGTAAAGTTTTGGGATATAAAATCAATGTACACAAATCAGTGACACTGCTGTACACCAACAACCAAAATGAGAATAAAACCAAGAGCTCAATCCCTTTCATGACAGCTGCAAAAAAAAAAAAACAACTTAGGAACATACTTAACCAAGGAGGTGAAAGATCTGTATAAGGAAAATTACAAAACACTGCTTAAAGAAATCATAGATGACACAAACAAATGGAAACATGTCTCACGCTCATGAATGGGTAGAATCAATATCGTGAAAATGACCATACTGCCAAAAACAGTCTACAAATTTAATGCAATTCCCATCAAAATACCACCATCATTCTTCACAGAACTAGAAAAAACAATCCTAAAATTCATACGAAGCCAAAAAAGAGCCCGTATAGCCAAAGCAATGGTAAGCAAAAAGAACAAATCCAGAGGCATTGTATTACCTGACTTCAAGCTATATAAAGAGCTATAGTTACCAAAATGGCATGGTACTGTTATAAACATAGGCATGGAACAGAATTGAGAATGCAGAAATAAAGCCAAATACTTACAGCCAACTCATCTTTAACAAAGCATACAAAATCATAAAGTGGGTAAAGGACACCCTATTTAACAAATGGTGCTGGGATTACTGGCAAGTCACATGCAGAAAAATAAAACTTGATCCTTGTCTCTCACCTTGTACAAAAATCAACTCAAGATGGATCAAAGACTTAAATCTAAGATCTCAAACCATAAAAATTCTAGAAGATAACATTGGAAAAATTCTTCTAGACATCGTCTCAGGCAAAGAATTCATGACTAAGAACCCAAAACCAAATGCAACAAAAACAAAAACAACTAGATGGGACCTAATGCAACTAAAAGACTTTTGCAAAGCAAAAGAAATATTCAACAGAGTATACAGACAACCCACAGAGTGAGAGAAAATATTCACAAACTATGTATTCAACTAAGGACTAACATCCAGAATCTACAAGGAACTCAAATAAAACAGCAAGAAAAGAACAAATAACCACATCAGAAAGTGGGCTAAGGACATGAATAGACAGTTCTCAAAAGAAAATATACAAGTTGCCGACAATTACATAAAAGGATGCTCAACATCATTAACCATCAGAGAAATGCAAACTAAAATCACAATGAGATACCACCTTACTCCTGCAAGAATGGCCACAATTTAAAAATAAAAAAAGTAAGAGATGTTGGCGTAGATGTGGTGAAAAGGAAACACTTTTACACTGCTGGTGGGAATATAAACTAGTTCAATCACTGTGGAAAACAATACGAAGATTTCTTAAAGAACTAAAAGTAGATCTACCATTCAATCCAGCAATGCCCCTATTGGGTATCTACCCAAAGGAAAAGAAGTCATTACATTAAAAAGACACTTGTACATGCATGTTTATTATAGTAGTACAATTTGCAATTGCAAAAATATGGATCCAAGCTGAACGCCCATCAATTGAGTGGATAAAGAAAATGTGGTATATATACACCATGGAATGCTGCTCAGCCATAAAAAAGGAATGAAGTAATGGCATTTGCAGCAACCTGGATGGAGTTGGAGACCATTATTCTAAGTGAAGTAATTCAGGAATGCAAAACCAAATATTGTATGTTCTTACTTATAAGTGGGAGCTAAACCATAAGGATGTAAAGGCATAAGCATGACACAATGGACTTTGGGGACTTGGTGAAAGGGTGGGAGGGGGTTGAGGAATAAAAGACTACATACTGGGCACAGTGTACATTGCTTGGGTGACACATACACCAAAATCTCAGAAATCACCACTAAAGAGCTTTTCCATGTGACTAAAAACCACCTGTTCCCCCAAAACTATTGAAATAAACATTTTTTTAAATTATTGAGTATTTATTATATTTACCAATATTTACCACATGAAGTAGTTATTATACCAGTGTAATAAGATTTTAACATCCATTCTCTTGTCTGGCCCAACAACTCAATGAGATGGAAATTGTATTAGTGTTTTCCAGAGAAACAGAACCAGTATATACCTGTATCTAACTATCTAAGAAAGCGATATTATTATGAAAATTAGTAGACATGATTATGCAAGGTGGAGAACCAGGAAAACTGATGGTACAGTCTGAATTCAAACACCTGAGAACCAGGGAAGCCACTGAGGGAAGTCCCAGCATCTGAAGGGCCTAAAATCAAGAACTCTGATGTCTGAGGGCAGGAAAAGGTTAACAGTGAGAGGTAATTTGTCCTTCCTTAGTCTTTTGTTCCATCTGGGCCCTCAACAGATTGGATGATGCCCACTCATATTGGTGAGGGTGATCTTCTGTACTCAGTCTACTGATTCACATGGTAATCTCTTCTGGAAACACCCTCATAGACACACCCAGAAATGTTTTGCTACCTATCTGGGCATCCCTTGGCCCAGTCAAGTTAACGCATCAAAATTAACATCAGAGAAACTATTATGACCTCTATTCTAGAGATGAAAAAAACTGAAGCACAAAGAAGATGAATGGTTTAAGTTGACATCATTAAGCAGGAATAGAGCCAGGACTGAAATGTAGGTCTATCTTACTCACTATGATAACTCCACACATCTGATTAATCACCAAATTCTATCGATTCTACTTCTTAGATATCTTTCAAAAGCTTTCTTTTCATTCCATCTTAATTCAGGCCTTCGTCAGTCCTCTTACTCGGTCTTCAATCTTTGGAGTCTATGTTACTCTCCCAGGGCTGCATAACAAAATACCACAAACTGGATGGCTTAAACAACAGAAATGTATTGTCTCACAGTTCTGCAGGCTGAATGTTCAAAATCAATAGGTCAACAGGGTCAGTTGCTCCTGACAGCTCTGAAGGAAGAATCCAGGCCCCTCTCCTTGGCTTATAGATGGCTGTCTTCTCCCTGTGTTTCTTCACATCATCTTCCCTTTATGTGTGTCTATCTCTGTGTACAAGTCACTTTTTTAAAAATAAGGACAACAGCCATATTGGCTTAGGGGCCCACTTTACTCCAGTAAAAACTCATCATAAATTATATCTTCAGTGATCCTATTTCCAAACAGGGTCACATTCTGAGGTACTGGGGATTAGGAATTCAACCAACTCTTTTGAAAGGGAACACAATTTGACCCATAATGAGTCCCTTCTAATCTTTCTCCACTTCACACTGAAGTGCTTTTGCTAAAATCCCAACCTAATCCTGTCACTCTCTTGCTTCCAGATTTTCAAGGACAGGCCACAGCTTTCAGGACAAAAGCTAAATTGAGGGAGTAGGGGAATAATGGGATTCCTTACCACTCTGTGGTGATATTCTGTGTCACCACTCCAGCTTTATTTCTAGCTTCTTTTCTCTCTCCTTGCTCAGCCATTGAACTTTAAAGTTTCAGACACACAATAAACATGATTTGCTCTCTTCTGCCTCTGGACCCTTGCTGGAACTCTGTCTACCCTGAATGCCGCATCCTTCTCCTTCATCTCACATTTGAGTCTCGACCCACAAAAGAGGAGGAGACCCCTTTATTTTTCTTTTTCAGGAGTTTTTACAGAAAACATTTCTGGTTCCTCCATATTGTGCCATCTGTATTGCTCATAGAGGATAGATTTTCAACATGGATTATTCTGAGCCATATTATATTAAAGAAGAAAAAATTAAAGGTGTAAAATAATGAGTATCATAGACCCTAAGGTCTATAAGGCCTAACTTTGGGGTAACTATCAAGGTCGTAAATGCAACATTCATCAGAATATTTTTCTAGTGGTTTTGGTTGCTGGTCTGAGGTATTAAGTCTGTACATGCCCCTCTTTTCACTTCCCCCATCTGGGTATGGAGAGCCTGATTGTGCTTCTTATCACTCTACATGAAAAACAACCGAACAGGGCTACCCTTTATCTCTCTACCACATATTGACAAGTGAATCAGGATTTTTGTGAGCCTGTCTCTTTCCATTTGATGGGAGGGAAACCCAAGTTCAGTCTCAAGCCTAAGCCAGCTTCTAGGACAAAATTTACTGGAAACATTATGTTTGGGAAGTTATAGGGCATCAACCTCTAGCAATAAAGTTCCCTTCTCGTGTGGCTATGGATCTTCATATATGTACTCCACTGATGAGCACCTCAACAGGGAAAAAAGGTGAGTGGTACACCAAATTTCCCAACACTTTCCTAGTTGTTAGTAGACTCTATATTTATTTGAATTCATATGGGCAAGTGTTCCTTGAATACACAGGCAGTGCCTGTCCCCACAGAAATAAGACCTCTGCATTAACAACTTGGTTACTGGACTGTGAACTGCTCTGGTCATTGGACTGTGAGCTACTTGAAGGCAAAGACGGAATCTTAATCTTCTTTATAGATGCAGCGCCTGGCACAGAGCCTTTGGCAAAGCACTGGAATGTATGATTCTATAATACATGTGTAAAAAATTCACTTCACCATGGATAAATGGGCCATTCAGCCCAAGAAGAAGAAATGAACCTCTTGAGTCCTAATGTGTACTATAGTATCCAATGGAAAAGAAAAGCATGGCATAAAATACTTATGAAATGCTCATATTCTCTCTATATTATAAACATCTATACATGTGGTTGTGGGGTGAGATTAACTATATGTTAATAAAGAACACAAAAATATTTATAAAGGAAAAATATTCATGTTCTCAAAGCATTCTGAGTCACAATTTTAGGCAAAATTGCTTAGACAAAGTAATATTTTATCTTTTTAGTATAATTATAAAACATTTTGGCAGCCATAGGAAACATTAAGCATAAATCTTGCTGAGATAAACTTGAAATGTGGGGTGTCATTTCTTGACCATATTCATTTAGTATTGCCAAACACACATATTTTACTATATTAATGCCTTTACCATCCTTTTTGCTACTTAACATCATCCAGCAAATAACCAAATAGCTCACACTTTCTGTTCTACAATGTCCCAGGTTTTCAGGAAGGTATTTTATCATGAAGTTGGAAAATTCCCACCAAGTGACTTGCTGTGTTGCAATTCCATTTGGCAAAACGTAAATACAGCCTATTAAATCCATTCATTTAATTAATAGCATTTAACTTGAAACATGTAGGTAATTCTATGGGCACTCATGGATTCACTCCAGGGATGACTGCTTGGGTCAAGTGCCCATCCCTGAAAAAAATCACTGTATCTACAGTGATAGGCTTTTGAATGACAGCCCTATCAGAAGGTTCACAGCAAGACAGACAGGCAGACAAAACATTTCCATGAAGCAAAGACAGTGGAGCAAGTGGAAGAAACACAGGCTGGAGCATCAGTGGTTCTATAACCATCTGTAAGGACCTCCGTTCCTTCGCCAAGAAATTAAGGTGGGTCTAGCTCCAGTACTCTCTGATCCTACATGAAACAATTAAGTTTGCAAGGATCTGCTTACCTAAATAATTAAGATTTTTCTTTCTTAATGAAGAGAGTGAATAATGTTTGTCTGAAATATAATGTTTGTGTGACTCCCAAATACAGAGGGCTTTAATTCCTTCAGATAAAGCAACAGAGGAGACAAATTAGAAAGAGAATTTCCTCAAAGTCAGAATACGTAAGCGTTTAGCATCCCTTACATAACAGTACCAAGAGTCTGCTGACTTTCTGTTCATAATGCCTACTGACAAGGTAAATTTTGTTTCTTATTCAGAAACCTACTGAAGCACTTGCCAGATAAAATTCAGACTCTTTAGTTTCTTACAATCTTGAGTGTTCCTCTGTAGCTTCATCTCCTCCAATGAACTCCAAAATACAGCCACGTAATTTCTATAAATCACCTTGTCTTTTCACACCATTATAACATTAGTGACAATAATAATATTTATTAAGCACCCACAATGTGCCAGGCACTGTTCAGGTCCTGGAGATATAGCTGTTAACAAGACAAATCCTGCCCTCATAGAACTTGCATTTTAGTGGAGGAAACTGGCCATCATTATGTAACCAAATAAAGAACATGCTATAGTGAGAGGTGGCTTTAAAAATGGTGGTCAGATGGTGACACTGAAGCTGTTACAGGAATGACCTTGATGAAGAGGAGGAGCCCTTCTTGGTCATTGTTTAGCACGGGACCAGACACATTTAAGTACATTATTTTTAATCCTCCATGCAATGCTAAACAATGTGGATTACTGTCCCTATTTTATTATGTGAGGATAAGGAGTTTGCTCAGATTGCATGGTACAGGAGTTACTGGTCTATAACTCAAATTCAAGCCTGTCTAGTTCTTGAGTCCCTCCATTTGACTTTATGCCTTTCCTTCCAACTGAAGTGCTCTTCCCCACACTCCTGACAGACTCTCCCCATCATTCCAGATGTTCAACCTTTGCAAAACTCCTGGCCAACTGTACTCTGCTATTTTCCATTCTTTCCCCAACAAAGGCATAGATTATGGTCTTTGCCTCTGTTCCCACAGCTCTCTATGTGGGATGCCTCCTACAATGATAAACACATTGATTGTAATTTCACATTTACATATCAGACTTCTCTCCTTGACTGATAGCTCCTTCAGGCCAGGACCCATTTCTTACTGATGAAAATATCCCCAGATTTGCCCAAGGCCTGGACCATTGAAAACACTCAAGAAGTGTTTGTTGAACAAATGCTGTCTGGTGATAGAATGAAATGAACCTGATGTGCCTGTTCAAGACACAGCCCTGATGAAAGGCACTGCCACTGGAAACGAAGAAACAATAAAGACCATGAATCCTTGCCCCCATCCCCCAACCCCAGCAAAATGATCATAGGTCTTTCTCTAGAAAAAAAGCAATGACATTAAGATTAGAGATCTCTTTAATGGTGCTGAAGATTATACAAGGGTAGCTGCTACTGAAATGTGAAAGTGACCTTTTTTATTTTCAAATAGAAACTATTTTTAAAAACCTACCATCATGGTATTTTAAAGTTTTCTAAAACTGGCATTTCCAAAAGGTTCAACAAGAATGACATTTTCCTCTTGTGTACTCAAGTAGAGAAAAATTCCCTTCTTTGAACAGTTCGTTCTTACATATTTCCCCTTTGATACAAGATCCATTGTTTATGGAAATATTTAATTAGCAAGAACTTTATTTTTCAGTGGAATCTCACTCTTAAGAAAAGGGTGAAAAATAGTGTTGGAAATTTTTATTTTAAAAAATGGGAGTTGAAGTGCATGGCATGGAGCATGTTGTAAAACAGGCAGTGCATCATTATCACCTCCCACTCAAAACCATTTTAACTATAATCTCTGTATTTGGGTAGTTCAGCTAATTAACAACCTGGTGTTACCGTAAAGATGAGATTGGCATGTTATTTGAAGTGGTTTTTTAACAGTCTTTAAGCACTAACCATTCAATTTATTAACAGTTTGCTCTACTAAGGTGAAGAAAATTACATAATTATTATGAGTTTGAAAATGAGAAGAAATATATATGTACATTTTATTTATCATCTAAAGATACCAAAATTAAAATGGTATTTTTAAATATGGTAAAATTCCTGTAAATCTGTATTAATAGTTTACTGCCAATGGATTTTATGGGTCTGTAATCATCTTCCTTATACCCTTGTGTCAATTTTCTTTTTTAGCTTGGTGTGATTTAACACATAGGAGAGGAGATTTTTAAAAAATTGGAAGGAGAATAAGCAGTGGTTAAAAATGTGAAGCTTAGAAGCAAACTGGCTAGGTTCAAATCCTGGCTGTACCACTTACCACAAGTTCAAAGACCTTAGGCCACACTTAATTCTTCTGTGCCTCTGTTTTCTCATCTGTAAAATAGGAATCTTAATAATAATATGGGTCACCTATAGGGTTGATGTGAGAATTAATGATTTAACACATGCATAGTACCAGAACACTTAAGAAATGCTAGCTGTCATTGACTGGGCTAGCTCTTCCTGTAACATCCTACTTTTCCATGGTAATAGTTTCACAGGATGATTTTTCCACTTTTCCAAGTATGAAGGGTCCTTTTCCAGCTCTCAAAATTCATCAGATCACCACATGACAGCAATCATATGGATTTTATCCATTAATTGAGAATGTGCAAAATTACAAAAAACTACTCTGAACTTCCTCATGATTTTAAATAAATGTATATTTTTCCCTTAGCAATGGCATAGTAATGGAAAAGTAGCAGAATACTGCTGTGAAGACAAGGCACAGCTCCAAATCTCAAGTCAAGGTATAAGTGTACATGTGTAGACCCCAGGGATTCTCAGCCACAAGTTGGAATCTACTTACTTAGCATCCTGAGGCCTATCCTATGTGAAGTCTAATGCAGAATGAAGTTGGAACAGGTACTAAACCATACCACAAGATTCCTTAGCCTTCACCTAAATATTTTTGTATAAATCTTTTATAGCACAAAGATAACGTTGTTTTTTGTTTGTTTGTTTGTTTTCTCTCTCTCTCTCTCTCTCTCTCTCTCTCTCTCTCTGTTTTAATGTTAGCTTATTTGGCTTTGAGAACAAACTGCACTGAGAGTCAGAAAGCCACTGTATACAGATATTTGAAGAATTAAATGACATAATACTTGTGAGAAGCCTAGCATGTGTTCTGGAACATAACAGTGCCCCTGTAAATTCTACTTGAATCACTGCTTTTCACCTTACCCAAGTTCCAGACTTGGTTCTACTCAAAACAAATAGGACAACTTTGAGCAAATGATGGCTGTCACAGGTGACATAAGACAACTAAGATGACTGTGCCGGTAATGTGTCTCTATTTGCCCCCAGATCCATCCCTACATACCCCTTGCTCTATTTGTATCCCAGACACTCTTGCTATATGGCCTGCAGTCATCTTGGCCAATGAGAGACAGTGAAAAGTGATTCAAGAGCAGACAGAAAACAAACTAGGGAACATCCTCCTGTCTCTCTGCTTCCAGTGTATCTTTGGCAGTAGCTAT
Organism: Mandrillus leucophaeus; assembly: GCF_000951045.1. Lineage (NCBI taxonomy): Eukaryota > Metazoa > Chordata > Mammalia > Primates > Cercopithecidae > Mandrillus > Mandrillus leucophaeus. The sequence continues at coordinate 787,051 of NW_012109364.1, read as the reverse complement.
ACGCCCCTCTGTGGTTCCAGCTCCCATGAGGCAGTCCTGTCTTCTGGGCTTTCCAACATTAGCTCTACCCTTTGTCCCTCCAACTTCAGGGGTATTAGCAGCTTCCTACCAGCTTCCTACTGTTGCTAATTTCTGGGTTTCCTTCCTGTCCTCTGTTCGTTCTTTAGACTTTCTAATACCTTTGGAACTACCTCTCCATATTATTTCTGCTGAATTGCCTGCTGTGGGCTCTGTTTTTCTGACTTTGGCCTGTTACAGTCATCTGACAGGTCTTAAGTTCTCTGATCCTATCATAAGTTAAGCATGGGTGGTCTCAGGACCTTACCTGCCATTTTGTCCATCTACTACCTAACCCTATGTCCCCTGTCCATAACTCGGATGTTCTTCCAATACTCTATATGCATCTTTATCATTCCACTTAAAATGCTATGTCATACTGGTCCACGTGCACGTCTATATACCAACTAGACTCTGAGCTTTTTGAGGTAGAGCTGTTTTTCCTCCTCGTTATAAGCCTAATGAAATATTGGTACATAATAGGACCTCTATGCAAGGGTGATGAATAAACACATAAATGGAGTCAACGTTCTGTAGGCTCAGATATGAGCAGTCTTTTTTTTTTTTTTTTTTTCTGTTCTTGATCGAAGATCATCATCAGGAAAAACCACAGCTCAAATAGATCTTCCCCAGCAGCCTGCTAGAAAACCCCAAGTTCCACCACAAGAGTGCACTGAGGCATTGTTTTTCTATGAGCCCACTTTAAAAGGCTAATTTGCCTAGGGAAGGTTAAGTCATTATCAATCAGCTGCACCTCAGCAGTGATTAGTTTTATAGATTGTTTCCTATAGACACATGTTTCTGAGAAGGAGTGGGTAAATAGACATGGATAAAAGCCCACAGCAAGGAGTTCACCTATATTGTGAAGTATAGTAAATCCCTTGAATCACCCACATCATGTCATCAGTCCTCATTTTGAGGAGGCCTCAATTTGAAATCTGCTGTGCAGAAAGCTGCAGTGTGTGAGTTTCTTAGCCAGTAAATGAAGGTGGAAAGAGGAGCATGAGAGGAGAAGGCCCAGGAGGAGGGAGAGTGTTCTGAAGTTCAGGACTGAGACAAAACTGGCTGAGGATTGAGGGTTGGGATGAAGTGTGACAAGTGGCAGGGGATGGGATGAGTTGAGAAGAAGGCACAACAGAGGTGGTCCTGGGTGGCCCTTAGCAGAAAAGGATTAGATGGTCTGAGTTGGGAAGAAAGCTAATCATGGAAGTTCTTCTCAACTTGACACTTGCCCTCTGCTCCCTTCTGAAAAGGTTATTTCATTTATTACATTTTGACTTTATAGAAGAAAATGTCATTATTATATTCTCAAATTTGGATTTCTGAAGCCTTTGGGATATAGTAATTTGCATGTTCATTTATTCATTTAATAAACTGTTATTGAACTCTGACTTTAATTTGGGTGCTGTACTTAGAGCCAAGTGGAAGCCTCTCACATTAGAGACTTGCTTTTTGTTTTCACAGAGAAGATGAGGAAAAGAGTACCCAACGAGGAAGGGAAGGGTTTCTTTCCTGTCTTCCTTTTCAATTCAATCATTATTTTATAACATGAGACTGTTTCATGGCTTAAGCTCATCCTCCACAATGGGCAAGAATATTTGTCATGGAATGCCCAGTCCTTAGCATAGCATCTGGAATTTAGCTGGTATTTAATACATTTTAGGCCAATGATAGATGGAAGGATGAATGACGGATGGGTCCACCACAGCACAGGGCTCTCGGGATGGTTATCCAAATGTTTCCAATACCGATCATTCCTAATTTTTTCTTTAGGAAAAGAATTTATGCTTAAAGCCAGTTATGGGAAAGTCAAAAGCTGTTTGTTTGTTTGTTTGTTTGTTTATCTATTTATTTATTTATTTTTAGTATGAAGGAAGATATATGGTTGAAGGAAGATATATGGTTGAAGGAAATGAACGAACAAATGGGATATCCTCTCAGGCATTTTCCTCCGAGGAGTCATGCTTACTGAGATTCACATTAAAATCTTGCAGCAAGTGTCCCTATAAACTCCGTACTGCTTTCCTTACCAATATCTCCTCTACTCGTTTTAATACTATGTAAATATGCTGCTGATCTAACCTCGGCTATCTACCTGCAACTCACAACTACTTCCAGCCTCACAGATATGCTCATCTAGTTTTCGTTTCAAGTCATTCTAAAGATCAAATGTCTTTATACTCCTGGAAATGATATTCCGTGTGTGTGTGTGTGTGTGTGTGTGTGTGTAAACCTATATATATGTTTGTGTGTAAATTATAAACATTTGCCTGGCCACATAGATCACTGCAAGTACCTGGAGGTCTGGGAAAACTTTTTCTCTTTTTAAATGAACACTGTGCATCTATCTTTTTGGGGGCTTGTGTCTGTCTTTTTCCAGGATGCAGTGACACCAAGCTGAGAACTGACATTAACCAGACGAAGGGGTTGGAGAGGCAGAATTGAGGTTGGAGCAGCCCAGTAGAGGTTCAGGAAGGTCACTGAAGCTGAGCATGATGAAAGGAGGGTCATAGCAGCCACATCCAGGAGGCCATTTAGGAAAACTTTCAGCAGGCAAGTGATGAGACTTGATTAACTTCTTTACAAGATCATTTTGTGTGCTATGTGGAAAGGTAATTGGAGGGCACACAAAGCAGAGGAAAGAGACATACATAACTTAGGACAAAGTTGAAAGAAATTTAAATTCAGTATTACCATTAAACCTCAGCCATTATTAATCCACTTTCATTTCAGTTTTCCATTTCATTTTGACGTTAAGGCCTTAAACACGTCACACCTTGGGTTCCAGCATCAAATAACCATAGGCTCCAGCACACCATCTTTCCGTTGTGTTTACCCAAGGGTTTCAAGACTTCAGAGCAGTCTTGACATCTGTAGCCTTTAAAAACCTCCTAATATCAGAGAACAAGCATGTTTGTTACCTTAACTCTTCTGTTGAGCTTGAGCTCATTGTATCTACTTATTTCAAAGGGTAACTACTCTTACAGAGTTATTGCTTCATGCTTTTTGTTCTCCAGCACGCAGGCTGTAGCTATACTATACCCACTCCTGACCACCACCCTGCAAGACCCAGGTGGTAGGAATCCCCCACTCTCCACACCACCTCCTCTTGGTCCAAGTAGCCTCCACATTTGCCCAGCCCTCAGTATCTCTTCAGTGGCTGCAAGAACCTCCTGACTTGTCTAATGTGCTCTCAGAGAGGCAGTTGGATAACTGTTCTATTCAAATATTGCTAGAAACACTATTTTGAACTAAAGTCACTTTCTGCGGTGGCATCTCCTTTGTCAAGTAAGAGTGCCATGTTTTACTATCGTGAATCACAAGAAACTTAAATGTCTTTTTTCTTTCAATGTCAATCTATAGCAGAAAAGCATATTTTTAAAAAGATACAAAATCACATGAATTAAGTTAAGGATATTTAGAAGGAAAGAATACAATGTTACTTACTATTTCTGTTACTGAGATTATGATTTCTCTCTAAATACATTCTCTGTTTTCCCAGTATTCTTCAGTGAGCACATGTCAGCTTTGACACCATAAATCATTATCTTTTAAAAAGTTTGGTATTTTACATAAAGTTGTAAATTCATTTTAATGATTTTACTATAGCTCATATATATGATTTAACTTGTTAACATATTTGTGTGGGTGTGTCTGCACGCATGTGTACATGCATTCTTGAACATAACTTTATTCCTACCAGAAGCATTAACTCCCAACCCTGATGTAGGAGTTCTGGGTTCAGGTAGCACCGACAGGCAGCAAGTCCCACCCTCCAGTGCCTGGGACCCAGGAGAAGAGAGGCCATGAGGTTTTTGAAGGAAATAACGTGGGAAAACAAGAAGGTGGACAGGAAAACAAGTTTCCAGTCATAATAGGACACAAAAGCATGCCAATTAAGTGAGAATTAATGAACTAATAGGAAAACGAGAAAATAAAATCCAAATATCCAGTGATTCCTTAACACAGACTCCTAGTTTTAAGACAGATTCTTAGTTTCCCTTATAATGTTAAAGACAAATTTGTCAGAGTCCCTGTGCTTGTTTCAAAAACAAAATGAAACAAGCAAACAAATTGGCTTTCTAATATGCGCCATGCATTGTGTAAAGAGCTCTGTGAGCATAAAGAGAGACATGCCTGTAAAGCACTTAGAACGTTGCTTAGTGCCTAAAAACCACTGACACATTGCTGCTGCTATTTTTACATTACCCACCATTTTAGAGATGAGAAAACTGAGGTTCAGGAAAGGGATAGGGTAAAGTTTTTAATCCAAGACTCTCTGACTTTAAATCCACAGTAAACTCTTAACTTCATTGCAGTTACTAAAGTTACAGCCCAAATGCCTTTCCAAAGGGCCCCAAATGGAAATATTCTAACATGTTGCAAACTGAACTGTGAGTAGTTCTTTGAAGTTCTTTCATTATATTTACTACACTTTCTTAAAATGCAATAAATAGGCTGTGAGATTTACAATGCTCAGAGTTTCTAGTTATTCTCTTTTCCCAGAAGAGCCTTTGATTTTGTTAAGAATCTTACCTTAAATCTATACATACAATAAGTGAAATCAGGGAAACATCACTAGGAATTGCAGGCATTATTCTGAACACAGCTGGTACTGCACAGGGCCATAGCTGGAACACCTTGGACAGGATGAAGCTGGTTCTAACCTAAAGCATACATAATACAGGAAAAGTGCCTTGGTTTCTTTAGTGTAACTTCCCAAGGATAGTTTGTTATTCTCCTAAATAATGTATCATTTTTGCTGTGGGAGTACACTGGTTAAGAACAAAGGCTTTTGGATTTGGAAAGACCCAAATCCTGGCCTCTTCTCTGTCCTTCCTGGCTGCAGTATCCCATGCAAGTTGTTCTCTTTGAATCTGTTCTTGTGTCAGTATAAAAGGAATGATGGTACCTACATCACAGGAAAGGGGAGCAAGAAGAAAATGAATTGAGAAAAACATGTATAAAGTACTTAGCATAGTCCAGATATAGAGTCGGGGCTCAGTAAATGCTGACATTATTAAAAGGAAAACATGTTTTCAGATTCTAAAAAACACGCCTATTTTAGGCGACGTGTTCTAGGGGAAAGAAGTGAGTCAGGAGATGTGGATCCTATTTTGGGATTCAGAACTGTAGTCACAGGCACCAGCAATTTCCCTGAGAGTTTGTGAGTTGATTATAAAATGGAGAAAGTAATATTTTTGCTTACCTGCTTGAATGTATGGAATACAACTTTCTTCTCCTAAGAATAAAGTGTATAAAACATATTTTTTTCAATCATCATGAGATGAGAAGGGTATTTTAAACCACTTTCTCTTGTATATATTTAAAAAAAAATCTATCCGCACATGTCAAATTGTCAGCAGCCAAGTCTAATCTGTAGATGCAGACCGAACACTTCTTTAGGAGCTCTGAACACTATGCCAAGATGCTTACGGCAACCAGGAATCAGGAAAACTTTGAAATCAGCAAAATAACTCCTGGAAAATTCACCTTACCATTCTGCTTCCCTATCTCCGTGCTGTGCATATTAAAAAGAAGGGGGCAAAGAGAAATAATGAATTCTCTGGATTTCCTTGAGATAATATGTTCAGAAATGGTTTCTCTGGGACCTAACGAGACATCCTTTGCAGGCTGAATAATATGAATTCAATTCTAACCCAACCACTGAAGTATAATTTCAAGGTAACCAGTAACATTATTACTGTCCTTTCCCTTTCACATACCCATCCCAGATTAATGATAGCTGTTTTTGCTGAATGCTTTTAAAGCTTTTCCTTCCTGATGAAACTTTAGAGGTTTTTTTTTTTTTTTTTTTTTAACAAAGTTTATATAGAAACCATAAAAATCAGAAATTACTAATTAAGACTATTAGGAAAAATACCCCAGAGGCTTCAGAATTAAAATATGTCTTAATTAGATAGATTTTTCAAGATTCCAGGATTCTCTTCTATAAATGATAAAAGTTCTACCCCCAAACTGGGTGGAACTTCATAGTGCACACTACTGCTTCTGTTCATTCAACTGGGTAGTGTTACTGCATTGTGAATGCATCAATAGGAACAGAAAATTATGTTAGGAGACCAATATTAACAACAATGACAACACCAGAAACAAAATCATAATTGAGAAGTCTGAATATAAATCTTTTTCTCAAGGAATCATTGGCCGCAAGCTGTAGAAACAATGTATTTGTCATTTTATATTTGCCTACAGTGACACCTGCTGGAAAACACTGTTGAAGCTTTGAAATAAAAATAAATTTAAAATTTAAAATAAAAGCCAAGCTTTGAAAACACCAGCCATATATTACTATTATTTTCACCTAAGAACACATTGCCTAAACTTCAATTTAATTTCTGATTCCTCTTTTGAATTTTCTTCTCTGTGCAAACTGAGAAACTAAGATTCAATTCCATTTGATGAAATAATTATTTAAATGGTATGAAAGAATTGGAGTTAACTGTTACATGATGCAAACTATTTTTAAATGGAAGAATTTATAAACAGTTTGGTGGCATTATTATGCTTCTTTCTGAAATGTTGCTTTAAAATTTTCATATCAATTGCAGTGTGATAAGTATTTGTCAAAATCTTACTGAAGAATAAATATCAAGATATTTAATACTGGTGAAAATATTTAATAGCTAGCACTTTCCTAGGCAGCATTAATGCACAGGGCCATTTTGTGTTTGAGGTTTTTATGTTGCACTTTAGCATGCACTGGATGCCAGCTACACTATGCGTTAAGCAACCAGTGTGGATCTTATGCAAATTCCCTTTGATTTCAGCAGAGACTTTGCATACTAAGAGTTCCCATCTCCCAGTGACACAGAGAAGGATTTGTGTACCTAAGTCCCATTACCATTAATAACATTCACCAATAAAATTCTAGCCCATTGAGAAGGTGCAAACATTTACATGGAAGTGAGTCTTTCACAAAGCTAATTTTACCCCAAGATTTGGTATCTACAAGGGACTTGTCATCTACAAGGGACACATTTGCAAAGAAGTATCTTGATATCTTCATATTCTTGAGTTCAGTCACTTCAGTCTTTTCACAGTCATTTCAGTATAGTTTGTGCACTGTTAGTGATAATTTTTCCCACTTAAATTTTTTTCCCTAAATGTAAAAACTGTCCTCAAAGTCACAGTTTCTTTATAAAGCAAATACATAGGGTTTCTTTCCAGTTCATTTGTAGCTATGCGTCCATTTCTCTAAAAACTCCTTCTAGCATTAGGTAGAGACTTGATGCTTCAAAACAAAGTGACTCATGTCCTTATACCTGCTACATAGCTGATTTTCCATCTTTTATCATTTCACCATATCTGTTCTTCTGAGGGGAAGCTGTCTTTTATTAAAAGTCAAAATTCATAAGGAAATAAAGGTTCTCTATCTTAAATTAATCTCCATATTAATCCATTTTCTCATTCCTTCAGCTCTAAAGACTATGTCTTTATAAACCAGTAAAGCTGCCAATGATTTGTGGAGATGATACTCCATCTCCCCTTCTTATATATAGGAAACTTCGGCCAGTAGAGGTAGACTAAGGTCAGGTACATGAGAAGAACTTCCTGAATTAACAAAGTGATTCCAGTTCCATGACTTCTGTAGCTGAGCAAAATCAGTAACTTTTATTCATCTCTATCCATTGCATCCTGAGGTGGTAACTATGGTTTGAATGTCTGTGTTCCCCCAAAATTCATAAATCGAATCCCCAGTGTGATGGTATTAGGCAGTAGGGCCTTTTCTTGGGGTGAATGGGATTAGTGTCGTTATAAAATAAGCTAGAGGAAACTTGTTTGCCTCTCCACCATGTAAGGACACGGCAAGAAAGACCCAACTATGAACCAGGAAATAGGCCCTTACCTGATACTGAATCTACTGGCAACTGATCTTGCTCTGTCACTCAGGCCTGAGGGCAGTGGTGCCATCTCAGCTCAGTGTAACCTCCACTTCCTGGGTTCAAGTGATCCTCCCACCTCAGCCTCCGGAGTAGCTGGAATTACAGGAGTGTGCCACATACCTGGCTATTGATCTTGGACTTCTAAGCATCCAAAACTGAGAAATAAATTTATTTGTTTATAAGCCACCCGGTTTATGGTACTTTGTTATATACAGCAGAATTAAGAAACTAAGACAAGTGGGTATAACAACTTTTAAAAAAAGAGATGGTTATATATATATATGTAGTTTACCACCAGTTAAATTTTTTTTAAATAAAAAGATTTTTTTTTAGGTTCCCACATAAATTTTATCCACACACCTTCAAAATAGTTAAGAATATCTCCAAATTTCTTTCTCAGTTCCTGGGATTGAATTTTCCAGGCTGTAAAACAGATTTCTCGAATCTTTAATCTCCACTCCCAATTAATCCCACATTGCAGGATAAAGGAAGCAGAAGTAAGATACAGAAAACAGTACCCCTCACTCCTGAGAATCCTAAGAGATATTCAGAGAGACCCTGTGTTTCTCACCATACAGAGAAGAAAGTTCAGAAAACTCTACTTAAAGGTTTAAGTAAACTCAATTAAGCTGAAGTCTTGAGCACATAAGTGTTGCACTTACTATACAGATGTATGTTTACATTTGTTTTTATTTTATACGTATTTGCTTTTATAAATTGTAGGTAAAATACCAACAGCACATCAATTTGATATTAAATTTATCAGCACATTAAAAAACACTCAAATCATTAGAAAACTACATTAATGAAAGTATTTGATTTTTCTACATGCTTTAAAGAGTTAATCCTCAAATGGCATCTGCACAAATTGCAGGGGGGTGGTTTCTGGATCTTTTCTCTAAGAATATTTTAATCTTGGGTTCTCATTGTTATGACAGTTCAAATTAAAATCACGTAAGTGTATTCTGAATAACACTTTAGAACTGAGAACTATCATGTCATTTCAGTGACTATGTTTTTTTCAAGTAATTCTACTTCCAATGGTACAGTCCCACTGAAAAAAAAGAACAGAAGTAGGTTTAATGTGTGGATGATGAAGTTTTATCACATGAAGGATAAGTCCCATAATGGTGTACTATATCCAAGCTTTTCCAATAGTTTCAGTGGAGAAAAGTAGTGGAAAATTTGAGTCATTTCACAATGGCATGGGTATCTGTCAGTCTTTATCTGTCTTGTAGGCCTTTCTTTTGGGATTTTTGGTAGGGCTGAAAATTAAGAGAGCTACCTTTCTTCCCAGTAAGTTGGGTATATGACCCAGGCTGCCTAATAAGAGGATTCAGTGATTGGTTCAAAGGAGGACATATGATCCAACCAAGCCAATCAGTGTCATTTTTGGTCAGGGCTTATGGATTCGGGAGGGAACAGGGGGCGCTTATATTTCTGGGATGATCTTGATCTGTAAAGATGATACTGTCTTGAGCTACCCAGGGGCCATCTTTGCTGTTAGTTGGATAAAGACAGAGAGAAAGTCTGTCTGAGAATAAAGCTATATGGATAAAACCAGGGGCAGAGTAGAGAATTCAAATGAAATAATTGTAACCCCTGAGTTCATTCATTTCTTAAATTATGGTTTCACTTTCCCAATTATGTGTTTGTGATCCAAAATAGTACAAAAGGTGTTGTTGTCATTGTTGTTTTCTTGCTGAGCTAGTTCTTCTGCCCCTATAACTCAAAGGATCTAGACCATACACCTGGAACATAATATTCCACATATGCATACACAATGTTTAAAAAATGTATTACAAGAATCAATACCATATTCACATTCTTAAGTGGCCATTTCATTTCAGAAAAATAACATCATTTATTATATTAAATTAATGTTGTTCATACAAATTGTATTGGGTTTCTAGTTTATTTATATTTAATATGTGTATTTGCTTTAGATACATACTTTCATAAAAACTACAAGCATAAAGAACTTATATATAATTTTATGTTTTCTCACATATAAGTAATATAATAATTAAAATCACTTAAGTCAACACTGGGAGTCCACAATAATTGTCCCCATTTGAGAGGGGTCTGTCCTAAAATCAGAAGCTTGAGAACATTCTCTACCACAAGTGCAGGAAAGAAACAAGCAATACTGATGAAAATGCAAAATGGTACAGTTCCACACGGAGGGAATTTTCCTGTACCTTTGGCCTTTGGCATTGATCCCAAACCTACTTTTTGGAATATACCCCAAAGATAAACAAGAAAAATATGAAGTGATTGTGCACAAAGGTATTTATTGTAACACTATTTATAATAGCAAAAGATTGAAAAGAACGCAAATGTCCGTGAATGGCAACTGGTTGAATAAACTATGATACCATCATAGTGGAGTGCTATGCAACTGTAAAAAGGAATGAGCAAGATCTCTGCATAATAATAAGGGGTGATCTCCAAGATGTATTGTCAAGTTAAAAACAACAACAGGCCGGGCATGGTGGCTCACGCCTATAATCCCAGCACTTTGGGAGCCCAAGGCGGGCAGATCACCTGAGGTCAGGAGTTCAAGACCAGCCTGGCCAACATGGTGAAACCCCGTCTCTACTAAAAATACAAAAATTAGCTGGGCGTGGTGGCAGACACCTGTAATTGCAGCTAGTCAGGAGGCTGAGGCAGGAGGATCACTTGAGACCCGGAGGCAGAGGTTGCAGTGAGCCAAGATCATGCCATTACACTCCAGTCTGGGCACAAGAGCAAAAAAAGCCAACGACAACAACAAGGTATAGCGGATTTTTTTTTTGCAAGAAAGATGAAGAGGAATACTAATGTAAATATACAATTCTGCTTAGATTTTCAAGAAGAAATAATGAAAGAATAAATCAAAACTAATAGAAACTTGTTTATACGAGGGAAAAAATAGAAAAAAAATGTGAAGGGGGCAGGGATGAAATCTTTTGACTTAATGTAGTTTTTTTTTTTTTTTTTTTTTTTTTTTTTTTTGAGAGAAGTCTCGCTTTGTCACCCAGGCTGGAGTGCAGTGGCGCCATCTCGGCACACTGCAAGCTCCGTCTTCTTGAGTTCATGCCATTCTCCTGCTTCAGTCTCCTGAGTAGCTGTGACTACAGGCGCCCGCCACCATGCCCAGCTAACTTTTTTGTATTTTTAGTAGAGACGGGGTTTCACTGTGTTAGCCAGGATGGTCTCGATCTCCTAACCTTGTGATCCACCCACCTAGGCCTCCCAAAGTACTGGCATTACAGGCGTGAGCCACTGTGCCTGGCCGTAGTTTTGAATTTTATATAAATAAATGGTTTTGAATTTGGAACCACATAAATGGCCATCTTTGCCTAATTATAAAAAATCAGAAAGGAAAAGCAACTCTTACATATTAAAATAAATGGAAATAATAAATAATAAGGGGTCTATACCTTACTCAACTTTGAGAAATACTCCTGATCCATTAAATCTTCTTAATGTAAACTAAGTTAACATCTAGCAATTGTAGTGAAGACCCATAGAGAAATTCTTCCCCAGTGCTGTGTATTGTATTACTGTCTTTCAATTTTTTAAGTTAATTTGTTTCTGTATTTCTGAATCCAAATATAGATTTCTATAATTGTTTCATCCACTGTATTTGTTAAAAATTACCTGATTATCTTCAGAATAAAACCATGGGTTTTGAAATCAGAAACTCCTTGGTTTAAGCCCCAGATCCATCCTTGTTAGCCATAAAACCTCAGGAAACAGAATTAACCTCTTTGAACCTTAGTTTTGTGTCTTGGTTCATTTTTGTGCTGCTATAACAGAACACCTGAGACAGAGTAATTTATAAAGAACAGAGGTTTATTTCTTATAGTTCAGGAGGCTGGGAAGTTCAAGATTGAGGAGCACACATCTGCAAGGGACTGTGTGCCGCACCATTCCATGGAGAAGGTGGAAAAGCAAGAGAGCACACGAGAGAGGGAGAAGGAGCTGAACTCATCCTTTTTTATCAGGAGCTCACTCTCTCTATAACTAACACACTCCAGTAATAATGGCATTGAACCATTCATGAGGACACAGCCCTCATGACCTGATCACCTCCTACGAGTTCCACCTCTCAACACTTGCATTGAAGATTAAGTTCCTAACACTTTAATTTTAGAGGACACATTCAAATCATAGTATTTTCCCATCTGTAAAATGGGAAGAGTGTCACCTGTCTCGCCTCTATCCTAAAAGTCTAATATCTACATAATCTCCACATCACATTCCTTTTGCCACTGGATTTCTCCAACCTGCAGCAAACTTTACCTGTATCAGGTGTCATTGTCTGAACCCTTTCCAGAACAGCAACTTCAAATTCCTCCTAACATCCACTTAAAATTCAAAACTAAGCATGGCAGTGTTCTCTGACAATCAGTCCCTCTTTTTCTCTAACTGTTCTTAATTCCTAACACATTATTGGGTAGTAAGTACTCTCTGCTTCCAGGAAGAAAACCTACTCAGCTCACCATACTGCCTATTAGGCCCCTAAAAACTAATGCTTTGTAATGAAATTTTCTTTCTTTGATCAATAGACTGCTTTCCAAAGTAGTTGAAGTTACAGTTGTTGCAGGTAATGCAGCTTTATTATATTATGGAAGTCTGAATTTAAGTCCAAATGCAGTATTTGAAATATGTGTGCAAATGTTATTTAGCTACAAATTTTAAAGGGATTGGAAGTTTTAAACTGGACAGTCCAGCCACTGACTAACTGGTCACTTAGACAAGGGCCAGGGCTACATCTATGGGTCTTATAAGAGAAGATACCAAGGGCCACGTCTACAAACCAGCCTTCAAGAGAACCTACTGCCCATCTACCCACTGATTGGCTGATGGATGTGCTGTCCCTCCTTTCACTGGACAAGAAAGGGCTCATTTCCCCAAGAATCTTCCAACTGTTGAAACAATTCCAGCCATCTTCTTTCCTTCTGGTGGGCATAAAACTTATCTGGAGTGGTGAGAAACTGTAACCAATTATACTTCTTTAATTAGAGAACCTTCCTTTATCTTGGAGATATGAGAGTTGGCAACAATGTTGCTACATACAGTGGTAGACTGTGTCCTTCCATAAATACTCACTCATTTAAAGAGCCAAGACTCTGGAAATGAAAGTTCCAGCTTCATTTCTTGAATTAGATAATTTATTATCAGACTAACACACATCTTTGACTCACAATTTGTCCACTTCTCCTTCCACTGTTTAGATCTGCTGCTGCTTCTCTTCCTGGGCCTTTGCTGTCCTTGCCTTACAGAATCATCTCATCCCACTTTGTAGAGCAATAGTAAGATCAAAGGATTTCTATTAGTTCAATCTATTCCTACTCCCCATTACAGAGCAGATTTTATTGTTGGTAAGAACCTGGAACTTGGTTTCTTCACAGTTCCCCTGAGCATTGAGACCACGTTCTGACCCCAGCAGTTATTCCATAAATATTGGTAACTGTCTGAGGTCTGTTTCTTTGCTCTGGTTTTCCATTGAATAAATATAACAGGAAGTGATGTCCAGAAAAATTGAAGAACAGAGTAAGAGAACATATTTGGGGTTGGGGCTGGTGGTTCACACCTGTAATCCTAGCACTTTGGAAGACTGAGGCAGGTGAATCACTGGATTCAGGAATTCAAGATCAGCCTGGGCAAGATGGCAAAACCACATCTCTACTAAACACAAAAATGAGCAGGGTGTGATGGCTTACGCCTGTAGTCCCAGCTACCTGGGAGGCTGAGGTGGGAGTATCACTTGAGCCTGAGAGGTGAAGGCTGAAGTGAGCTGAGATCATGCCACCCATGCACTCCAGCCTGGGTGACAGAATGAGAGACTGTCTCAAAAAAGAAAAAAATAGAACATATTTGGACAAAAGCTTCGAGACATTGATATAAAATCTGTATCTCTACCACTTCCTTATTTTAAATGTTTAATGTCAAACTGAGAACTTTAATTTTTTCCTCATATTTGTTTAATCACAATTATTCAGGAAAGACTCAGCCTACTGTGATTTTCAGGTTTTAAAAAGTTGGATGTTTATGTTCTATGTCTTCTAACCTCTGTTTAACAAGTACCAAATCCTAAATGAAACGATGAAGAGGGAAGAATATGACCACTCCCCTAATTATACTTTCTGTGAACTCATTGAATATGCCTAAATATTAAAGGTCTAAGACCATATGGCCCCAGGAATGGACATTTTTCAGAAGTTAATTACTACCAGATATATTAGTGTTTGTGTGAAATGCCTTTTTTATTTCCTTTTCAAATTACCCAAATATCTTAAATTAATAGTGTGAATAACAGAATGTAGAAATGAGCCTTTGAATTCATAAATATCATAAACCTAATCCTTACAGGCTTCCTCATCTTCAAAATGAGAATAATAACGATAACCACTCTGAAATGCTCCTTGCAATGAACAGCTAATTTGAATACCATAATTGTAAAGTATCTGTGAAACAAAGTGCAATAAAATATTCAAATAATTATTTTAACTATTTAGCATTTGCAGAATTGAAGAATTTTCTTCTGGGATTTATTTTTATTTGTATTTTTATTTTTTGATACAGAGTCTCACTCTGTTATCCAGGCTGGAGTGTAGTGGCCCAATCTTGGCTCGCTGCAAACTCTGCCTCCCAGGTTCAAGCTATTCTGGCCTCAACCTCTGGAGTAGCTAGGATTACAGGTGTGCACCACCACACCCAGCTAATTTTTGTATTTTTTAGGAGATACAGGGTTTCACCATGATGGCCAGGCTTGTCTCAAACCCCTGACCTCAAGTGACCCACCCACCCCGGCCTCCCAAAGTGCTGGGATTACAGGTGTGAGCCACCATGCCCGGCCTTGGGATTCTTAATTAGGAAAGCATTATTGAATTATTCAATCACGTGCTTACTGTGAACTGATCTGCTGATAGGTCATACCAGGAGGTCCCAGAACTGCCCCCCATATGTGGTTGGCCTTGTTCCATCTCCACCACTGATAGTCAAAGTAGCATGTGATTCTAGCATAGGGAAAAAAAAAAAAAAAACCAGACGCCTCTACCTTTCAGGCCCCATTCCAATATAGAATATTAAATAAAAGAACTGGAAGGCCAGGCGCGGTGGCTCACGCCTGTAATCCCAGGACTTTGGGAAGTCAAGGTGGGCAGATCACGAGGTCAGGAGATCGAGACCATCTTTGCTAACATGGTGAAATCCCGTCTCTACTAAAATAAAAAAATAAAAAAATAAAAAATAGCTGGGCATGGTAGCGGGCGCCAGCTACTCGGAAGGCTGAGGCAGGAGAATGTTGTGAACCCAGGAGGCGGAGCTTGCAGTGAGCCAAGATTATGCCACTGCACTCCAGCCCGGGCAACAGAAGCAGACTCTGTGTAGGTATTTGGGAGAAAATGAAGAATGATTCAGGTTCCAAATAAAGAACCTTCTCCCTTGCTCCTGCTTCCACCACGTGAGATGCCTGCTCCCCCTTCACCTTCTGCCATGGTTGTAAGCTTCCTAAGGCCCTCTCAGAAGCCCAGTAGATGCCATCATCATGCTGCCTGTAAAGCCTGCAGAACAGTGAGTCAATTAAACATCTTTTATTTATAAATTACCAAGTATTATCTATGTCTTTATAGCAATACAAGAACAAGGTAGTACAGAAAATTGATACTAAGGAGTGGTGCATTATTATAAAGATACCTGATATACAGAAGTAGCTTTGGAACTGGGTAACAGGTAGGGGTTGGAAGAGTTTGGAAGGCTCAGAAGAAGACAAGAAGAAGAGGGAAAGTTTGGAACTTTTTAGAGACTGGTTAAATGGTTGTGACCAAAATGCTGATAGTGATATGGACAGTGAAGGACAGGCCGCCAAGGTCTCAGATGGAAATGAGGAACTTATTGGGAGCAAAAGTCACATGTGTTATGCCTTGGCAGAGATCTTGGCTGCATTCTGTTCATGCCCTAGGGATCTGTGGAAGTTTGAACTTGAGAGTGATGACCTAGGGTATCTGGTGGAAGAAATTTATCAGTACCAAAGTGTTCAAGAAGTGTCAGAAGCGTGGCTGCTTCTAACAGCTTATGTTCAGATGCAGGAGCAAAGAAATGAGTTAAAGTTGGAAGTTACACTGAAAGGGGAAGCAGAACATAAAAGTTTAGAAAATTTGCAGCCTGGCCATGTGGCAGAGAAAGAACACATTTTCAGGGAAGGAATTTAAGCAGGCTGTGGAGCAATCACTTGCTAGAGAAATTTGCATAACTAAAAGGGAGGTAAGTGCTAATAACAAAGATGATGGGAAAAGGCCCACATTTCAGAGATCTCAGAGGTATACCCTCCCATCACAGGCCCAGAGGTCTAGGAAAGAAGAATGGTTTTGTGAGCCATGCCCAGGGCCTCATAACCCTGCACAGCCTCGGAACACTGCTCCCCACATTCCCAGCCATTCCCGCTCCAGTCTCAGCTCACAGGCTTCCATGCACAGCTCAGGCCACTGCTCTGGAGAGCATAAGCCATCATAAGCCTTGGCAGCTTCCACAAGGTGTTATGCCTGTAGGTAGGTGCACAGAGTGTAAGAGTGGTGGGGGCTTGGCAAACTTCACTTCAATTTCAGATGTTGTATGAGAAAACCTGGGTGCCCAGGCAGAAGCTTGCTGCAGGGGCAGAACTCCCACAGAGAACCTCAACCAAGGGAGTGTAGAGGAGAAATATGGGGTTGGAGGCCCCACACAGTATCCACTGGAGCACTGCCTAGTGGAACTGTGAGAAGAGCCCACTGTCCTCCAGAACCCAGAATGGTAGATCCACAAGCAGCTTGCATTCTGTACCTGGAAAAGGCCCAGACACTCAACAGTCTGTGAGAGCAGCCACGGTGGCTGTACACTGCAAAGATGCGGGGGCAGAGCTGCTGAAGGCCTTAGGAGCCCACCACTTGCAGCAGTGAGCCCTGGATCTGGGACTTGGAGTCAAACAAGATTATTTTGAAGCTTTAAGGTTTAATGATTGCATTTTGAACTTACATGGGGCCTGCAGCCCCTTTCTTTTGGCCAATTTCTCCCTTTGGGAATGGGAATGTTTACCCAATGTCTGCATTGGCATTGTGTCTTAGAAGGAAATAATTAGTCTTTTATTTTACAGGCTCATAGGTGTAAGAGACTTGCCTTGTCTTCAATGACACCTTGGACTTTGGATTTTTGAGTTAAGACCAAAACAAGTTAAGACTCTGGGGGACAATTGGGAAGGCATGATTTTATTTTGCAATGTGAGAAGGACATAAGATTTGGGGGCACATGGCTGGAATGATACAGTGTGAATATATGTCTTTGCCAAATTTTTTTTTTTGAGACAAGAGTCTCACTCGTCAGTCAGGTTGGAGTGCAGTAGCACAATCTCAGCTCACTGCAATCTCCGCCTCCCAGGCTCAAGTAATTCTCCTGCCTCAGCCACCCATGTAGCTGGGATTACAGGCATGTGCCACCACACCCAGCTAATTTTTGTATTTTTAGTAGAGACGGTACAGACGGGATTTCACCATGTTGGCCAGGCTGGTCTTGAACTCCTGACCTCAGGTAATCTGACTGCCTCAGCCTCCCAAAGTGCTGGGATTACAGGTGTGAGCCACTGCACCCAGTCCACCAAATCTTATGTTGAATTGTAATCCCCAGTGTTGGAGGTGTGGCCTGATGGGAGGCATTTCAGTCACGGGGGTGGATCCCTCATGGTTTGGTGCTGTCCTCGTGATAGTGAGTGAGTTCTCAGGAGATATGCTTTTTTTTTTTTTAAAGTGTGTGGCACCTCCCCTGACTCTCTCTTGCTCCTGTTCCCACCATGTGAGACACCTGCTTCCCCTTTGCCTTCTGCCATGATTGTAAGATGCCTGAGGCCTTCCCAGAAGCCAAGCAGATGCCAGCACCACGCTTCCTGTAACCCTGCAGAACTGTGAGAAAATTTAGCCTTTTTTAAATAAAAAAGAAATAAGAAAAATAAAACATAAACTTCATTAATTAAAAGTGAACTTAATTCACAGGTTTCCAGGATTTTAAAAAAAGTGAAATTAATTACCAAAGGAAGCCTCAATTACTTTGAAAAATGAAGGAAATTATGAATTAAAATTAAAATTTCCTAGGTAGCTTATAAAACTTCACTTATTGAGATATTTGAAAATAAGACTCTTTATAAGATTATCATTTTGGGTTGCTTCGTTTATTTTTTATTTCCAACTGTTATTTTAAGTTCAGGGGTATACGTGCAGGATATGCAAGTTTATGACATAGGTAAACATGTACCATGGTTGTTTGCTGCACAGATCATCCCATCACTTAGGTGTTAAGTCCAGAATCCACTAGCTATTCTTCATGATCCTTTCCCTCCTCCCACCCCCTACCCTCTGACAAGCCTCACTGTGTGTTGTTCCCCACCATGTGTCCATGTGTTCTCATCACTTAGCTCCCACTTATAAGTAAGAACATGCAGTATTTGGTTTTCTGTTCATGCGTTAGTTTACTGAGGATAATGGCCTTAAGTTCTACCTATGTCCCTGCAAAGACATGATCTTGTTCCTTTCTATGGCTGCGTAGTATTCTATAGTGTATATGTACCACATTTTCTTTATCCAGTCTATCATTGATGGCCATTTAGGTTGATTCCATGTCTGCTATTATGAATAGTGCTGCAATGAACATACACATGTATGTGTCTTCATAATAGAATAATTTCTATTCCTTCGGGTATATACCTAGTAATGGGATTATTGGGTCAAATGGTATTTCTGCCTCTAGGTCTTTGAGGAATCACCACACTGTTTTCCACAATGGTTGAACTAGTTTACACTCCCACCAAAGTGTAAAAGTATTCTTTTTTTCTCCACAACTCTGCCAGCATCAGTTTTTTGACTTTTTAATAATAGCCATTCTGACTGGTATAAGATGGTATCTCATTGTGGTATTGATGTGCATTTCTCTAATGATCAGATATGTTGAGCTTTTTTTCATATTGTCGGCCACACGTATGTCTTCTTTTGAGAAGTGTCTGTTCATGTCCTTTGTCTACCTTTTAATGGAGTTGTTTATTTTTTTCTAGTAAATATGTTTAAGTTCCTTACAGATGCTAGATATTAGACCCTTGTCAGATGAATAGATTGCAAATTTTTTTTTTCCATTCTGTAGCCTGTTGTGTTTACTCTGTTGATAGTTTCTTTTGCTGCACAGAATCTCTTTAGTTTAATTAGACTCCATTTATCAATTTTTGCTTTTGTTGCAATTGCTTTTGGCATCTTTGTCATGAAATCTTTGCCCATTTGTATGTCCTAGGGTATTTACTAGGTTTGATTTTAGGTTTTTTATAGTTTTGGACTTTACATTTAAGTCTTTAATCCATCTTGAGTTGACTTTTGTATATAGTGTAAGGAAGTTGTTCAGTTCTGATTTTCTGCGTATGGGTAACCAGTCTCTCATCACAATTTATGGAATAGGGAAACCTTTCCCCATTGCTTGTTTTTGTCAGGTTTGTTAAAGATCAGATGGTTGTAGGTGTGTGGTCTTATTTCTGAGTTCTCTATTCTGTTCCATTGGTCTATGTGTTCTTGTACAAATACTATGCTCTTTTGGTTACTGTAGCCATTTGGGGTTATTTTGGATGAAGGCAATGATTGGCCTAAAAAGCCACTTCAGATTATTTCCAGGTCTAAGAGTCAGGGTATTTTTTACTTTGTATGTATTGAATAAAGTGGTATCAGTTCTCCTTACTACTTTACCAATTCATTTGGTAAATCTTTACAATTTTTAAACCTGAAAATAATCTCAGCATTAAGCTTGAGCAACTATATTTAATCTATAAACTACTGCCTTCATTTTCTTTCATGCTCTTTTAAGACAATGATTACATCATTTTGCTTGAGAAATTTCACCCTGCAAGCCAAACCTGCTATTTATATTGAACACCCAGTGAAAACATAAGATTAGCCACAGTATGCCAACTGCTAAGAAGACAAGGCTGAAGAAGAAATTAAGATATATAGTTCCTACCATTCACAAGTTCATTTTCCCCTGAAAATATAGACAAATAAATGGATGCAATCAGTTCATTGGATGAGCAGGGCTCCTTAGGGTAAGAGCAAATAACACTTAACTTCCTCCCTGCATGGCCTTCTATCCCTGCTTTGTCAAATCTCCCTTTTCCATTGGAAATATCTCAGGTAGCTGCCACAACTTCTCCAGTCATCTTTAGATATTAACAAACAGTCTCATTTTCAGCCATAGGAGTCTAGTTAATATCATAGCATATCTTCAATATCTCTCACTATTTCTCCACCTTAATCTTCCTTTCTGGAAGTAGAAGCTTAAAGAGCTCACAGGAGTTCAAGGGGAAGAACTATCAGTCTGGGTTCTTAATCCTGGTCCTGCAAATTGAATTATTCCAACTGATGAATGCTAAGTATTTTAGATTGTTGCCAAATGGCCAAACCCTACCCAGGCAGTGGGACAGTTCAGTTCTCATATCACATCATTTCTTTTGCTTTAAAATGGAAGTGACATCAAAGATAAAGAGAATGTATGTAAGTGAACATTAGGAATGCTAATTCAGAATACTGAAGAGTAACTAAGAACTTCAAAATAGATTTTATTTTTTCCCAGCAGGCATAAGATAAAGGTTAGAAAGGCTTCAAAGCAGTTCACACAGTTGGCAATGAGAGAAACACTAGAAAAAATTGCAAATTATCAAGGTTTCCATTTTTGAAGAAGTGTTTCTTTCCTTTGGTACTATCTTTTCTCGAAGCATCAACATGCTTCACAGAAGAATTCAGAACTGCATTCCAAAAATAGTGTTTTCATTTTACAATGAGAAAACTAGGCACAGAGGAGTTAGGTAACTTACCTAAGATCACAGAGCTAGTAGGTAACAAAGCAGAGAGATGAATCTGGAAAGACTACTGTTGGAGCCTGTTAATTTATGTGCAGTACTGTCTCTTCTGGCTACTAACCAAGCTAATAAAATGATAGAATATTTTAAGATGGTATATTAACAGGTGTTTTGGTGTTGGTAATTATGATGGTATTTTTATCTAGAATGATAATAACCTACAATAATGACTATAATGGTAAAAACTTAAGATGTGCTAAAGCCATTTAGAATTAGAAAAAAGTTTATGGCCGGGTACGGTGGCTCATGCCTGTAATCTCAGCACTTTGGGAGGCCGAGGCAGGTGGATCACCTGAGGTCACAAGCTGGAGACCAGCCTGGTCAACATGGTGAAACCCTGTCTCTATTAAAAATATAAAAATTAGCCAGGCATGCTGGCGGGCGCCTGTAGTCCCAGCTACTCGGGAGGCTGAGGCAGAAGAATAGCTTGAACCCGGGAGGTGGAGGTTGTAGTGAGCCAAGATGGCACCACTGCACTCCAGCCTAGGCAACAGAGCAAGGTTCCATCTCAAATAATTTTTTTAAAAATTAAAAAAATTTGAAAAAGGTGGTCCTTGCCCCCAAATATCACTGACAACATGTATACAATCAATATCATAGTGCGATTTACATTGTCTAATAGTATTTTTCAAAAGAATATTATCAACAATTGTGGTTATTTGGTTATTTGGGTAACTTTCCTCTTCAATTTCCAGTTGGTCAGTCAGTGATATCACATATGCAATTCATACTGCACATTTGCCTTAAGACATTCTGCATCCAAAATATTTTTAGATTGCAACGATTCAAGGTCTTCAGTAATAACTCTATTTTTGAATAGAGCACTTCTTAAAGTGTGTTTCGTGGACTCTGAACCCTTAAATTGCTTCATGAAAACAGGATTCCATAGTCAAATAAATGAACAAAGGAAAGCTTTGCATTCTAAGCCCCATAACAGAAGTTCAGTGCTTTTACCTAACCAAGTTTTCTCCAAGAGAAATGCTAATAAAGTCCCCTACTAGGGCCAGCAACCCAAGAGGCCACCTCCTTGAAACTTCACAGAAGGCCACATCAAGAAGTTTCTGCTATCACCTAAGGCTCACACCAAACCTTTACTCTCAACCTCTCCCACAAGGATTCCCATAATCCTAAAGTTTCCTAGAAGACCCATGCTTAGCTCTTCTTTAGAGTCTGACCACCAGCTTTGCCTGCACATCCCATAGGTCCTCACTCTACCCATCCTTCCCTATCTCAAAATCCTAAGCAAGTAATTCACCCACAGGAGCAGCAGTCAGACATAACTTTCTAATACTAAAACTACCCCCCTAAATTGAAGAGTTTCCAGGCCTAAAGGGGACCTAAGGACTTAAATACAGGTATCTGCCCTGTTGCTGACTTCATGAAAGGAGCAAGCACCATGCCTCTGAGAATGCCCAAAAGACAGCCTCTAGCATCAGCCTCACTCTCTGAGACAGCCTCAGTCTCCTATGAAAGCAAGGGAAAAGGGCAGCTCTCTTGCTTGCAAACCCAACCCATTCCTCTCTGTTTTAGGTCTCTGAATCTGCAAGTCTCTTGCTTGATAATCCAGCTCATATTACTTGCTTTACTCGTCCCATTTTGTAACACATTCCGATTCTCCTCTCTAGATTACCTCTATGTCACCACCTCAACACATCCCTTAACTTCAGTTTTTACCTTGATTACATTTCTAATTACTCATCCTGCCTAGGCACCACAGTACCTAGCCTGTCTGCTCCTTCAAGGAGGTGGATCAGATGGCCCACTGGCAATTCATGGCAATGAAATTCCACTGCCAGCTGAACCTGCTCACCCATGCACTTTTTCATTTCCAACCTGGAGAGAACTAAAACAAAGCCCCTGCCCAAGCTTCAACCGTATTTTTATGAATAGTCAGCTTTTATTTCAGAAATAGCTCTAAAATATAAAAGTAATGCTGAGGAGATTTCTTGATACTACTTCTATAATTGGCCTATAAGAAACATCCCTTAACAACTACCCAAAACAGGAGTGGGGTCCGGGTGTGGTGGGTCACACCTGTAACCCCAACACTTTGGGACGCCAAGGCAGGCAGATCACCTGAGGTCAGGAGTTTGAGACCAGCCTGGCCAATATGGTGAAACCGCATCTCTACTAAAAATACAAAAATTAATTGGGCGTG
Organism: Mandrillus leucophaeus; assembly: GCF_000951045.1. Classification (NCBI taxonomy): domain Eukaryota; kingdom Metazoa; phylum Chordata; class Mammalia; order Primates; family Cercopithecidae; genus Mandrillus; species Mandrillus leucophaeus. The sequence goes on along the minus strand of NW_012109364.1, from coordinate 764,028 downwards.
GTGGCACATGCCTGTAATCCCATCTACTCGGGAGGCTGAGGCAGGAGAATCACTTGAACCCAGGAGGCAGAGGTTGCAGTGAGCTGAGATCGTACCACTGCACTCCAGCCTGGGCGACACAGCAAGATGCCCTCTCAAAAACAAAAAACACGCAAACAACAACAACCGCAAAAAAACGGAAGTGGGATTGCCCCACCTTCTTTTACATATTCATTCCAAGTCAACACATTCAAAGTTGAACTCAATGATGCACCCACAAACATACCACTCTTCCCTGTTCTCGCTCACTAAATGGTGCCGCCTTCTTTCACATGGCCTAGAACAGACCCAAGAGTCCTTCTACAGTGTTCCATATCGCTCATTCCCAATAGACGATCACCATATTCCATTAATTCTACCCATCTCCCTCATATCTACCTATTTTCCTCGTCTCAAGACACCATCGTGTCCTTACTAGATGACTGTACAAGCCTCCTGACCACACCCTGCCTTCTATTTCCATCCCTCCTCCCACTTCACTTTGCTGTAATTATATAACTAAGGTGATCTTTCACCCTAATAATAAACACTAATGTCTATGTCATTCCTGTTCAGAACATTCCCATTGCTCCCTATTATCCTTAGAATAAATACCACACCCCTCAGCAGGATATGCAGACATTATGATTTGGGCTTTGCTTTTCTGTCCATCTTCATTTTTCCCCACTCCTCTCCTCTCACTGCACAACATATTCTGAGTTGGTTCCTTTCTTACCTTCAGAATTCTGCACATTGTTCTCACTTCCTAGAATATTCTTCCTGCTCTGCCATCTCTTTACCTGGCCAACACTGTTCATTATTCAGAATCTGGTTGAGCACTACTTCTTCCAAGAACCTCTTCTGAACCATCCCCATGCACCTCCAGACCAGGCTGAATGTCTTTCCTGTGTGTTCTTATTGCATCCTCCACTCAAAACTATTGCAACACTACATCGTAATTGTCCATAAAACCAGGAATTACCTATAATCCTAATTACCTCTAGCCTCTAATAGACTCAGGACAATTTCTTGCTCTCTGTTTCGTCCCTGGTACTTGATAGAGTGTCTGCATCCAATAAGTACTCAATAAACACAAGTTAATTGACAAATGGATGCTGACATTTACCTCATAGAGATTGCTTGCAATGGTCATCTTAATCCGACCTCTCTTGTGTAAGAGAAGTTGGACAGGATCACACTGAGTCATTTGCTCAAACCATAGCATCTTGCTGCAAGTAGACTAATATATTTAGTCCTCAGAAAAATCATCAGTGTTTTCTATTCATGTCCATAAAAAACACTCCTCTTTGAGATGAGTCTAAGTTCAACATAGTGGCATTGCCTGGACTAGATGTTCTGGAGAACGTTCTTAGTTGCATAATCCTGGCAGAATGTTCTGAATTATTCCCAGTTACTCATAAATCAGAAGAACAGATGGTGCAATATTTTTTTACTGCTCTAAAATGTGTACAGCCTGGAGAAATTCAGGAAAGCACTGAGTCAAAAAGCAACCTGGTTCTGCTGTGAAATGTTTTCACTAAACTGTCCAGCTTTATATGATAGGCTACTTAATCATACAACTCAGGAATATGTCTCCTAAAATACCACAAAATACAGCATTACTGCTCATTTTTGGCAGTCCCTGGGTGTAATACATCACCAACTCATTCTCTAGCTCTGAAAGGTTGAAGATCAGTAACTAAATCATGTAAGTGCTTATCAAGTAATTATGTTATTAAAATGACATACATCAGTCAGTGCATACCTTGTCTTTGTCTTTGGATTCTTTGTCTTCTCCATTTTATTAGTCAAAACACTATTTTCAGCACTGTTCTCAGGAATTAAGAAAGCTATATTTAAATAACGTTAATAGCTAGTGACATAAACCTGCACGAAGAAATCAGAGAAGTCTAAGGCTACACCTCCTCACACTTAGCAGGAAAAATAGACCGTGGCAGACTGAACTGAACTTGAAATTCTAAGCCTTTTGTTATAGAACCACAACCTTTATACTTTCTAAATCATTTTCTCCATCACTGTAACTTTTTACTCTAATTGTTCATAATGATGATTAAAATTTGTCAAGAACAGTCACAAGAGTACAAAATACATTTATGGAACCAAATAAAAGCTAATGTAATTTTTATCATTAATAGGAATTTTTGAAGGGAATTTTTGTTCTTTCAAGTTTAATTCAGAAATATTTAAAATTCTAATTTTTGACTGAATTTGAGTTTAAGTAGGTTGGAAGTTTGTTTAAAAGAACCAAGATGACTAAGAAAATTATTTTCAAAAAGTAATTTAGATTGTCCAACTGTGGTGACAACTTGCAAATTAGCTTAAGGGGAATTCAGTGTGTTTGTGTGGTAAGGGTTATAACACTGACTCAGAAGTCTGACCTTAAGGGAAAAGGACCCTGCATAATTCGGAAAACCATTTATTGACCATTCAAACCAACTCAAACATCTAGGCACTTTTAAAGACAGCCACTGAAAATGTAAACAGCAAGTTATCGCTGACCTCTGTAAAAAATAAACAAAATGATGCACACTTTAGAAGACATTTTGTTAGTTTTTTTTTTTTTTTTAAGAAGAATCCCATCTTGCTTCAGTAGTATTTCAAAGATGATCTACTAGCCCATGGATAGAGTTATTTCCAGGAAAGATGAGGATCCCAGATGAAAGAACATCCAATTTGTTCAAGAGGAAGCCATTAGAACTTCTTTGGTAAGTACAATTTCAGTGTAGGGGATAGTAAGAAAGTAATTGGGAGAAGGTCAAGAATAAAGTCAGAGGTGAGGAAGTAAATCAAATATCTGATAGGTTTGGAGTAGATTGAAGGGAAGGTTTTTAGTTGAAGAATGAAGAAAATTTAATGGATTTTTGGGGAGGACATTTAATAAGAATAAAAAAGAATTAAGGTTCAGAGATAAAGAAGAATTTCAGAAGAAGGCTATGGGAAAAAAACATCATAGGAAGAATCTTATTCGGCCTCCAGTTTTAAAAGAGAGAAAAATGGGGATGTGAAGGCACAAATATGAGAAACATAGAAAAGAAGGTGGCATGAAGGAATACAGAAAAACAGGGAGGAGAAGGACAGAGAGAGACCATTCTGGAGAACGTGGACAATAATGTCCTAATAAGCACCAGGGAAAACACAGAATAAAAACTAAAGTTCCAAGAGTGAGTTGAAGAAAGTTGTAAAAGGTCTTGGATAATATAAAAAATAAAAAACTAGAATCGGGGTGTACTCTTGCACAAGATTACAACAAGATTTACAAGAGCAAAGAGTACATAAAGATACATCTCCCCACAAAGGGCAAAGCAAGATGAAAACGGGAGGATGTAATAATGACAATCCAAAGATAGGAGTGGGTAAAGTCAAAAGACAAGAGAATTTCAGCAAGTAAAAGTGGAATTCATTATGTTGTGGGCAGAGGTGAGACATTAGGGAAATGAGAAGGCACACTCCAGCCAGAGAGAATCAAAGATTAGGTTTCCCGAAACACAAACACAGTTGTTGAGTTTAATTCATCCTGGGTAAAGTTATTTCAAAACAATAAGGAATTTATGACTTTGTAGGACTTCTTTCTGATAGCTTAAAACAACCTGAAACATAAGACATGGTTGGCCAATATTCCTGTGTGCTGCTTCCCATGATGATGTTTAATTTCATCTTGTTTTTCCAACAAATCCACCATATACATCCAGAATAAATGAAGTTGACATGCAACTTTCTTCCTCACTGCCTTAAACATCTACTCAGCTTTCTGACTTTCTTCCACCTGCTTCAGTTTTAAGGTTTCCTTCAAGGATTTTATAAATTTTGCACAATTTAACATCTGAATGTAAAGTGACGGAGGAATGTCTTGGACTTTTTCTTAATAACTGCTTGGCTCAACTAAATTTTATAAAAAAACTTTTGAGAGTCTGCCACTTCCTTTTATCATTTTCAGAGGATGTTGAAATCAAATTAAAAGACATTTTATCACAGTACTGGGACTTTACAAGTGGAGTGGTGAAAAGAATATGATCTTTGCCCAGATTGATCTGAATTCATATCCCAGATCGGTGATGCTGGACAAGTTTTTTGTCCTCTCAGAGCATTAGTTTCATCATCTACAAATTTGGGGTAATATACTAGAGTCCTCTGTAGTAACAGCTATAACTTATTTTTTAGAATAGGCTTCAGTATTCAAAGTCTAATATTAATATTATTGATAATGTATACGAGGTCTCTTTTTATGTTAAATTTAGTCTTCCATTTCTTTCTTTATTCTCATAAGTTTTCTAATAATTAATCACAAATATATTATCAATTATTTTGTCTCCATATCTTATGAATTGAAAATATTAGGAATGATTAAATATTTGTTTGCCTATTTTGATGGCACAGATTTCCAATCATCTGTTTAGCAATGTAATTTATATTTGTATAAAATGTAAAAATATGTACACATATAATGTGTGTCATATACAATAATATATATACTATTTAACTACTTTCTCACATATTTCTAGTAGGTTAAAATGTTATTTAAACTTTTTTTTTTTGAGACGGAGTCTTGCTTTGTTGCCCAGGCTGGAGTGCAGTGGTGCCATCTTGGCTCACTGCAAGCTCCGCCTCCCAGGTTCAAGCCATTCTCCTGCCTTAGCCTCCCGAGTAGCTGGGACTACAGGCGCCCACCATGACACCCGGCTAATTTTTTGTATTTTTTAGTAGAGATGGGGTTTCACCATGTTAGCCAGGATGGTCTCAATCCCCTGACCTCATGATCCGCCCACCTCAGCCTCCCAAAGTGCTAGGATTACAGGCATGAGCCACCACGCCCGGCCTATTTAAACATTTTTACTTTAAGTTTCAAGTGAATTTGTGTTCACGAAAAAAACAAAAGCAAAGACTTCAGATTCTTCTGAAAAGGAATAATGCTCTCCTCAGCAGTCTGTTTAAAGGTCACATGAGTTTACATGTGTCAGGGCCCACTAAAGAAGCACAGAGCAGATGACTAATGAACGTCTCCTTTTTTCTTTCTCCTTTCCTGTTCTCTACCTGTCCAAATATTACACACTTTTCTCTAGGCCCCCTTGTCCTAACCCATGCTGACAAGTATCTTATGTTACTCACGTGGCCAACTGCATCTTGAGTATCTTAGGCACTCGATCTGGTTGTGTTGACCCAGTCCTACTTAGACACTGGCCTCACGAGTTCTCCACCTCTCACCTCCAAGAACACCCACCTTCATGACACCAGTCCATTCCTGATATGGCTCTACCTTATACGTAAACAGAGCTTATATCTGTTCTGAATGTCTGCTGTAATCACAAATGCCTGTCCTTCTACCCATGACCCTGGACCTTCCAAGTCTGGTTTTCACTTTCATCATGAGCTTGAATTCCTGTAATCCTCCTGGGTTTAGTTTTTAAGTATGTCAGCCTCCTTCTGTCTTCCTTTGCCTTCCTGCCAAGTCTGGGCCCCCTGGATGGTCATCCAGTAAAGTACTAGCCACAAATATAGAATCTTTCACCCATGCATCTCTGCTATTCCTTCCATGCCAAGTTCCAGACCACTGTGGCCCTTCCATGGCTTCTTCCTGTGCTGCCAAGTGTTGCAAACTCAGTGATTTTGAGACCTAGAGACTGCATTTTTCAAGGAACCATGTACAATCACTCTTCACTTACAGTTCTGTCTTTAAGCAATAGTCTTAGAGTAGATTAAAAAAATCATTCAAGATCCCTTTTGAAATGCAGATTTCTGGGCCCGGCCCTCAATTATTCTGATTGGATCCTTCTAGAGTGAAACCCAGGAATGTGTAATTTAACAGCCAAATCTGGCTCACTGCCTGTTTTTTTTTTTTGTTTTCGAGACAGAGTTTCACTGTGTCGCCCAGGCTGGAGTGCAGTGGCTCCATCTCGGCTCACTGCAAGCTCCGCCTCACCGGTTCCTGCCATTCTCCTGCCTCAGCCTCCTGAGTAGCTGGGACTACAGGCACCCGCCACCACGCCTGGCTAATTTTTTGTATTTTTAGTAGAGATGGGGCTTCACCATGTTAGCCACGATGGTCTTGATCCCCTGACCTTGTGATCCGCCCGCCTCAGCCTCCCAAAGTTCTGGGATTACAGGCGTGAGCCACTACTCCCGGCCCACTGCCTGTTTTTGTACTGTCTTTGAGCTAGAAATGGTTTTACATTTTAAGTGCTTTGAAAAAAATCAAAAGAACATTTCAAGACGTATGAATATTCAAATGTTCTAACATTAGTAGTTTTTTAACATTAATAAAGTTTTATTGGAATACAGCCTCACTTATTTGTTTACATATTACCTTGTAGCTGTTTTTATGCTACAACAGCTAAGTTGAGCAGTTGCAACATAGACCACAGGGCCCACAAAGTCTAAAATACCTGCATTTACTGTCTGGCACTTTACAGAAAAAGTTTGCTGATTCCTGACTTGAAAGACCCTGTTGCTGTATCAGAGACCTTATTCTGAGAAATCCTTATAAAACGAGGTTCACTGAAAGTCCATGCTACTGAGAGGTGACAGTGTGCTAGCAACCCTCACTCTCAGTGCCTCCTCGGCCTCCTGCCTCGGCGTCCACCCTGGTGGCGCTTGAGGAGCCCTTCCGCCTGCCAGGGCACTGTGGGAGCGCCTCTCTGGACTGACTGAGGCCGGAGCCTCCTCCCTCTGCTTGCGGGGAGGTGTAGAGGGAGAGGTGCAGCGGGAACCAGGGCTGCGCTGGCGGCAGGTGTGAGTTCCGGCAGACGCTGCGCGGGCACGGGGATCCCCGCACACCGAGCGGCCGTTGGCACCGCCGGCCCAGGGCAGTGAGGGGCTCAGCACCCGGGCCAGCAGCTGCGGAGGCTGCGCCGGGTCCCCCAGCAGTGCCCGCCCCTGGCGGGGCACTCAAATTCTCAATGGGCCTTAGCTGCCTCCCCGCAGGGCAGGGCTGGGGACCTGCAGTCCGCCATGTCTGAGCTCCTCCCCCTGCTGTGGGCTCCCTCCCCGCCTGAGCCTCCCTGACGGGCACACCCCCTGCTCTGTGGCACCCAGTCCTGTCAACAGCCCAAGGGCTGAGGAGTTCAGGTGCAGCTCAGGACTGGCAGGCAGCTCCTCCTGCAGCCCTGTGCAGGATCCACTGGGTGAAGCCAGCTGGGCTCCTGAACTGGATGGGGACTTGGAGAACTTTTATATCTAACTGGAGCATCGTATATGCACCAATCAGCACTCTGTGTCTAGCTTAGGGTTTGGGAATACACCAATTGGTACTCTGTATCTAGCTAACCTAGTAGGGACTTCTAGGACTAGCACTCTGTGAAACTGTGTCTAGCTCAAGGATTGTAAATGCACCAATAGCACTCTGTGTCTTGCTCAGGGTTCCTAAATACACCAATCAGCACTCTGTATCTAGCTAATCTAGTGGAGACTTGGAGGTCTAGCACTCTGTGACTCTGTGTCTAGCTCAAGGATTGTAAATGCACCAATCAGCTCTCTATAAAGTGGACCAATCAGCGCTCTGTAAAATGGACCAATCAGCAGAATGTGGGTGGGACCAGATAAGGCAATAAAAGCAGGCTGCCTGAGCCAGCAGTGGCAACCTGCTCAGGTGCCCTTGCACACTGTGGAAGTGTTGTTCTTTTGCTCTTTGCAGTAAATCTTGCTGCTGCTCACTTTTGGTCCACGCTGCCTTTATGAGCTGTAACACTCACCGGGAAGGTCTGCAGCTTCACTCCTGAAGCCCGCAAGACCATGAACCCACCGGAAATAACGAACAACTGCAGACGTACCGCCTTTAAGAGCTGTAACACTCACCACGAACGTCTGCAGCTTCACTCCTGACAGCGAGACCACAAACCCACCAGAAGGAAGACGTTCCAGACACATCTGAACGTCTGAAGGGACAAACTCTGGACACACCATCTTTAAGAACTATAACACTGACCGCGAGGGTCCGCGGCTTCATTCTTGAAGTCAGTGAGACCAAGAACCCACCAATTCCGGACACACTACCTCCACTTGTTTTCTTTCTTAATGATGCCCAAACTCCCTACATTTGCTATTGCTATTTCAAGTCTTCTTCACGCTCCTCAGTCTTCTCTCCTACCTGGACTTCCTCACTCTCAGCAAATATCTCACCTTTTGCTTCACAAAGAACATACAACCTGTTCAGCAAAAGCTTCTTCAAAAAAAGCTTATTCAAATTACTTCCCTTGTTTCCTTTACTCCTGTGTAAAACCAAAATTATTCATAAAATTGTAAGGCCTTGTGGTATCTTTAGTCTCTGATGGACTTACGTTCAAATCCAAACTCAGCTGTTACTTCGTTGTGACATAAAGCAAGGCCTCACCTCTGGTTTTATCAGATACAAAATGTGGCTGACAACGCCCAGCTCAGTGAGTTGTTGTGGAGGGGAAGTGAAACAACATGAGTTTGGCACAGAGTAGGCACTTGATAAATTCCTTCTTCATTTCCTCTGACTCCAAAATACTAATAGGTCATACTTACTGAAAACCTATTATATATCAGATATGTTATACCCATGACTTCATTAAATTCTGACAGAAACACTGAGATAGAAGCTAAATCATACTGTCTCCCCAACTTTGCTTCATCAATTTTCTACCTTTCCCTTTCAAGTGTCACCTCCAATGACTTTATTCCTCTACACATACAGTTATTCATATAAATATGCTCAGGTCTTCTCTCAACCTTACGACAACCTCATATTAAGGTTTTCTATCACCTTCTCTGCAGCAATAGAAAAGAAATCCCACTCACGCCTTAACTCCTTGCAATCTAGTGTCTGTTGTTTTAATCAATCTACTAAAATGCCTGTCTCCATTTGGGAACAAATGGCTCTCAAGATTATCAATAATTATTAGCTGTCACAATCAATGGCATTTTCTTGGTCTTTATTCTGCTTTAGAGCAAACAGTCTGACCTTTGAAGATTACACAACCATGAAAACAAAACTCTCCTTAACTGCCATAACAACTCCCTCTGATGGTTTCCTTTGCTTTTCTGACCACTTCTTGTCAGTCAGTTCCTCTGACTTTTAATCTTCTTTCTCATCCTTTTCTCCTGTGCTTTATACTCTTCTCTCCCCTCCACTGTTTTATCTGCTAGGACCCTGGCTGCAACTACCTAGCTTATGCAAATCGAAATAAGCTGTGTCTAGACCTAACATTTCTTTAAATTTTTTGTATCCTTTTTTTTTTTTTTTCCCAATCATGGACTAAATGTCTATCCATATTTCAAACTTAATCAAGGAGAAACCAAAGCTCCCTTAAAATTAAGTATTTGTCCTGATTTCCCTATTTTGTCATTGATGCCATTATTCACTGAGATTTAAAATTATAGGATCTTTTTTTTATCTTATTCTTTCTTTCTTTGCGCTCAGCAGCTGCCATATATTTACCTCTAAAGGTATTTCTCCTCTTTCCCTGTCCTCATTCCCTCACTTCCTAATCAATATTCGGTCTATAACAGTTATAATTTTGCTCCCAATTTCTTCAATGAATCTGCTCCTGCAGTTTCCTCCATATTGCAAAAGCCCACAGACCCATTTCAGGTATCCTTTTACTCTATTCCGTCCGTAATATTTGAAACTGCTTCTCTCTCTCTTCTGGAAAGGCTACTCTGGGTTTTCTGTTCCCTCCATACACATTTTGCCTATGTAATCTCTTATCATTGGGTATTTCCTTGTCTTATAGAACTGAACATACACTTGACTGGGAGCTCCTTGAAATTATGTGTCAGCCTTACACATAGTAAGCACTAAGTAAATACCTGTTGAATTAACTAAATACTTTGAGCAAATTAGCAAAAGGATTCAAAACACAAGTGAATTGTTCTAAAATTTATCTTATGCCTGGAATTTTCCCCTTTCTGTCCTTCATTCCTCTTTCCTCTACTCTCCCTTCCAAAAAAAAATATCTATTGAGACTATGGTATAATAACCAAATATCCAATATGATACCCCATGGCCTTCCACATCCTTTGTGCTTTGATTTCCCACCTCCTACTGTTGGAATATTTCATTCTTTAAGGTCCGCTTTCTCCAAAATATCTTTCCTAATCCAACATGAATAAATAACCTTCAACATTTTAATCCATATAGTACTGCTCATACTACTTGGATGAGCCATATTCTTTCAATTCTATTATATTAGTGATTGACCTTATGGAGTGACCTAGTTCGCAAACTCCATGAGAGCAAGAACTATGCATTTCTCATCTCATATTTCACCTCATAATGTGTTTTCAATAAACACTCAGTGAATTAGTAGTAGTTTTGTAAATTTTGAAACATCATATTTCCTGCTGCCTCAATGCCTACAGTCTATGAGCACCGTGCCCAGGCAGCTAGGTGCACCAGTGTGATAAGGCTGGCCCCTGCCCTAAGTTCCGCTTGTTGCCGTCCTCTGATTTTAACCTAGTGACATTCAAATGCACCAATGAAATCCCCTCCTGCTTTTTGCCTGTGTACCCCACACTGATCCCTGATTAAGGCACTTGCTCTCTTAGTCTCTCTGATCCTTGCTTGCTTGGTTGAGCTGGCTGCCTTGGTACTTCTCCCTCCCTCCCTCCATCCTCCCACCACATGACCCTGTTTCTGTAGGACCTCTGAATACAATAAACTTCGTTTTCCTTCACCTCCCTTTTGTGCTCTCTTGTGGCCATACCTGACTGACCATCTAATGAAAGAACACAAAACAATAGTTACTTCACTGTATCATATGTATTGAAATACTTGCTTTCAATTATCTCCCATCTTAAAAACTCTCCCTTGATTCCTGTGTTCTACTTCAGCTTTGACCCTATCCCTTTCTTCCCCTTCCTAACATATCTGCCTGAAAGGGTTGTCCATGGGTGCAATCTCCCCTGTCTGACCTCCCACTCTCTTCTTAACCCACTTCAAACTGACTCGCATGTTGTTCCTCTACCCAAACTGCTTTCGCTGAAATCAATCACAATTTCTTTGTTGCTAAACACAACAAAGGACCTTTATTGGTCCTTGACTTCCTTGACATTTCTGTTGAAAGATGGTTCTAAATCTGTCATGAGTCCAGAACTCATCTGAGCTCACATTTACATGTCCGGTTCTTTACATGTAAATGTAAGACATCCTCATCTGGGTGTCATACTCAGTAGAGTGCTCCACAAATACTTACTGAATAAAGAACACTCCCCAAATCTGTTCTTCGTTCTGATCTAAACCAGTTTTTCTTACCCTATTTTAACCTATACCCTATTTTTAATAAACATGTAAAGTCTTATGCTTCCCCCAGCACCAACTACATTCTGAAAGAGCTGCCCATGCTTTATCCAGAGGCTACTGCAGGCTGAGAATGACTTACCCTCTGCATATCCCCATTGGGGTCTGACCAAGGAGATTCTGTGGAACATTAGTTTGTGATGTTCAAATCATTGAAACAATGGTATTTTTGCATTTTTCAAATATGACATTATACTATTACAGTAGATAGGCTCACAGACTTTCTGAAACAACAAACAGAAACCTGGAGATCCTGACACGCTGTTCATAAGGGTCACCCTTTCCTTGTACTGCTTGCCCTCCCAGCTGGCAATCGCACTGCCAGAAGCAGAAAGAAACTCTAAAATTGTGTGACTTTATGTTATAAAGCCTTTAAACATTTTTGACCCTCTAGGTATAGAGTGGGCATTAATAAACACTTTGAGCAAATTAGAGAAAGGATTCAAAACACCAGTGAATTGTTCTAAAATTTACCTTATGCCTGGAATTTTCCCCTTTCTGTCCTTCATTCCTCTTTCCACTACTCTCCCTTCCAAAAAAAAAAAATTAGAAGAAATTTATTTTTAATTTTAGAAGGGAAGGTAGAGGAATGAAGGACAGAAAGGGGAAAATTTCTTTTTAATTTTTTTTTTTTTTCTGTTTTCATTGCATTGATGATGGATGATGCTGTCCTTGTAGGCAGTTGGACTTTTTTATTTTTTTTTCTTTTTTGAGACGGAGTCTCATTCTGTCCCCCAGGCTGGAGTGCAGTGGCATGATCTCAGCTCACTGCAAGTTCCGCCTCACGAGTTCACGCCATTCTCCTGCCTCAGCCTCCCGAGCAGCTGGGACTACAGGTGCCCGCCACTACGCCCGGCTAATTTTGTGTGTGTGTGTGTCTTTTTTTTTTTTTTTTAGTGTTAGCCAGGATGGTCTTGATCTCCTCACCTTGTGATCCACCCGCCTTGGCCTCCCAAACTGCTGGGATTACAGTCATGAGACACTGCACCTGGCTTTTTTTTTTTTTTTTTTTTGCCAGAAAAGTAGTTGTCTAGTTTTGAATTTTCTGTGAGGAAATAGAAGTGACTTTCTCTTTGGCCATGCCTAGTAGCCCCCATATTTTTTTTAAACCAAGTTGTTTCAGAGGAGTCATCCAAGCAAGCTTGACAGGAAAGGGCTCTGCTATGTGCTTAAGGAGCCATATTTCCAGAGCTGACTTACCCAGCAGATGAAAGAAATCCTGAATTTCTGCGCGACCTGTGGCCAAATTTCAAACTTTCTGCACAGCAAGGCTGGAGGAGCACAATTTTTCTTGTGCTCACATCTTCATTTCACTGAGTCCTGCTGGCTTCTACCTTTGAACTATTAAGGTACTAAATGATTCCGCTGGATGAAGTACTTTACCCTTCAGTTTATAAAAGAAATTGGAAATAGCTATGTTTTATTTTTTCATAGCACACTTTTGTCACTGTGCCCATGTCTTTTCACCCCTAATGATCTAGCATATATTTGTTAAGAGAGCTTGTTCTTCTGACAAAAGAAAATATATATTATTAAATCTGTTCTTGTAACTGTCTTAGTGAGAGAGAAAAATTATAATCTTTCATATTGGTTTCAGAGCACTTTATAAGGAGTCTGTAAACATCAAAAGGCATTTATTTTTAGCCTCCAATTGATTCTTGAAGGACATACTTATTAGAGCAATGACAATGTAGGCAATTTTGGATGGCTGGCAGATTTGACATCCTCTTCTAAAAGAGCTACACTGGCTGACAATCAAGTTCAAGGCTCCAAGAACCATATAACATCAACTGTTTACGCCAAAAAGCAGAAGTAAAGACCTGAGTAACTTAAAAGGAAACCTATGCAGAAAATACACCTGCGTGCAGACAAATGAATCTGAAGGCTTTCTAAACCTGGGGTTTCAAAAGGTTTTATAAAATGTTTCTCAGTTTTCACTCCATGCCTCAAACTTAAAACAAATCATATATGTTGAGCTATTACAGTTGATTCTTCTCTTTTCAATTTTTTTAAAAGAGTACATAGAAATCGAACTGATAAATGCCCTACTACCTAATCACATGATTTAATGTGTATTATCACAGTCTAAACCTTTGTGATATTAAGCCTGAAGAAGGCTTGGTTTCCATTCTTCAGGGTCTCTGGCCTGTCTTTCCCTTTCTAGGCATTGGCATTCTATTATCATTTAAATAAAATCGACTTTGTTTATTTAATATGTAAATATAGGATATAGTTTTCTATATAGTTTACAATGAAATTATTGTACATACTGAAAGGGAGACTCAAATTCATTTCTAGTATTCTATTAATAGGTAAGTCTCCTTTATTTCTTTTCTCATTCTTAGCTTCACCCCTCCCTCCATCCTTAATTTTCTATTTAAAGCTATCCTTTAATTATGTGGCTGTGGCCCCATATACACTAACATGTTCTAAGATTTTTTTCCTGTGGCACCTTGAATTCAGTCATCGGGGGGTAGCAAAAGAGTAATGACATTTTCTGTAATGCCTGTTGATGGAGACACTGTCCCCTGAATCCTCCTTGACATCCCACTGAAGAATATTTTTTCAAAACTAAATGCCTCAAAAGCCGAGAGACTGGTATGTTTTTCCCCAAAGTACAATGTGCAATAGGATTATTTCAATTGCTACATCATCCTCATTTCTACTAAGTAAAGTAAGAACTGTCACAGAGAAGGGTTTTGGAGGTGTGTTAAGCATGGCACTGGGTTTAGACATGCAAGCTTAGTTTTAGAAGCTGGGGCAAAACCATATTGCTCCCTATTATGTTTTAATGAGGAGAGAAAGGGGGACGCAGGGATAGAAGAAAGCAGCTAGGGAAGGGTGACGCAGGAATAGAAGAAAGCAGCTAGGGAAGCTGGGCGGAACATGAAGGAAGGGTCAAAGAGAGGAACCTCCAATTTTAGCAAACGGAAAAGGTACTTTGCAGACCAGAATGTTTAATAGGAATGTTTAAGTGGCTTGATGTGGGATATGCAAAGTTCATCCTCTCCACTTCCCACTCAGTAAAGTCCACATTGCCCACTCACTCTTCTGTGAAAGGAGATTCCATTAGAGAACTTCAGTGAAGACCTGACATCTGTGATTCTGGATTGGCCTTGGGCAATCACGGAAATAGGGTATGCACATGCAGGAGACTGCAGGGACAGCTGACTTCTACGTTACCCAAAGGAAGTCAATGCTCTGAGAGTCAGAGAGACCTGAATTTAATCCCACAGAGGCATATGTTGCCTGTGTAACCAGCACCTGGTAACTGAATCCTTCTGATTCTGCATTTTTTCCACCAGAAAACAAGGGTAACAATAGATGGCTTTGAGGTTGTTGTAACCATTAGGGCTGTATAAAATGCTCACTATATGGAAGTCATCCTCTAGATGACTTTTTTCCACTTTTGTTTTAGCTGTTAAAAGCCTTGAGCCAAGTCTATGACTCAAAAAAATGTTAAAAATGTAAAAAAATATGGTCTTCATATTTGTGTTGTTCTTTTCCCTCCTAAGTCTCAAACCAATTTATATTTTCTCTATTCTTAATTATCTGGACATTATTTATATCTACTGTATTGTATTATAACATGCACCAAAATGCTTGTAAAAGGTGGTGCTACAAAATAGATTTTTTTCTGTTTACTATGCTCCCAGTTTCCCCATTCTGAATTTTAAGACATGATGGGAGTTGGCACATTTTTCTCCCTTTTGGATGCTGCTGCTGCCATGCTGAGGGTTGTCTGACGAATAACTGGAATGGTCTGGGCATTGATCAATATCTGCCTTATCCCCTTTGTCATCTAAAGTTGGCTCCCATCTGGGGTTAGGAGTGACATCAGTGTGTGTTGGTCTTGTCTTCTTTGTCATTATGTCATCACCAGCTAAGCTAACTAGACCGACCATCATATTCGTGCCAAAAAGTATATCCCAGTATGTCTGCCCAGCCCATAGAAGGCAAGACAAGAAACAAGCAAAGGACATATAACATTCTCTTTTGACACCTGAGGAAAGCAAAGTGCAAAGATGCTGGTAATGAGTCCAGAGGCATCAATATAAAGCTGGAGTGAAAACCAGGCCAAATACTTTCCTGCATCCTGAACCCTAGAGAATGCAGATTGATTAGTCAAGCAATCTGTTATTGCCTGCTGGTATGTCAAAGCATGGGCATGTCCTGCCTAAGACAATAAAAGAACACCTTTCAGGTAATAGCTTCTACTGGCAGGGCTTAAGCAGGGACCAGGACCTCCACCCAGAGAGGAGTGGTGCTTCATGAGCCTTCTGTCCACTTTTGGGTTCTATTAGTAGGCCCTGAAAGCATTGAAACCTCAATAGCATCACTGTAATGGAAAAGTGGCTCCAAGTTTCTGACATGAAGCACAATAAAGTTTTAATTTTACTAGAAGAAAAACAGAACTTTAAAGTCAATCTCAGATGCTTAGAGTCTTTACAAATGTGTCACTCATTTCCTTTCCTCTGGTAAGTTTTAAAGATACTTCGAGGTATCTCTGTGGATCATCTTTGTGGATCTATATTTCTAAA
The DNA here is from genome assembly GCF_000951045.1 of Mandrillus leucophaeus. Classification (NCBI taxonomy): domain Eukaryota; kingdom Metazoa; phylum Chordata; class Mammalia; order Primates; family Cercopithecidae; genus Mandrillus; species Mandrillus leucophaeus. The sequence goes on along the minus strand of NW_012109364.1, from coordinate 748,197 downwards.
CTTTCCAGGAGTGACTTTTTGTTGATTTGTTTTTATTTTTGTATTGGCTTAGCAAAAAGTAAAGTGTGTAACATATCAGTTGTTATACTTGAGAATATGAAGTTCACAAGCAAAATGTGTGAGATGGTTTCCTTTGTCCCAATGGGTAATTGAAAATAATTAGCTCTCCAGCTCCCCAAAATGCAGGTGATTAATGTTTATACCTACGCTGAGAGAAAGAGGATTTCTCTTCTCTCAGGGTAGGTACAAACATTATTCTTGTTAGTAGATTGCTATACTAACAAGAGTTTCAGAACAGCTAATCCTTGATAAGTGGAGCAAGCAGGAACCTTCGCTGATTTTAGGGCCTAATTACCTATTTCTTAACGCTGTCTTCACAGAGATCTTTCATAACTGCAACAAAACAAAGTACCTCTAGTTTTACCAAAAGTGCTTAAAGGAAACATAGAAGAGAACTTTTGCAAAAGGCTTACAAGATTGACTAGACATGAAACTAGCAAGCAAAAGACAAAGCATTATTTCCCAGGTACTAATTTGTATTAACAACAAAACAACCACGACACTCCTAAATAATAAACTTTTTCTTTCAAGAACTAAAACACAAAAAAAGGAACAACCTTAACTTAACAACAATCTTAATTTATATAAAAGAATTAAGTCAATAGCCTGAGAAAAAAAATTGCATAATGTGTATAATTAATTACATCCCCTAGACAAACCCTCTTTTATACTGCACTTCTCTGTCAGTCTAAGATTACAGGCAATAACCTCAGTGACAATGTGCGGGTCATCTAGAGCATCATACCCATGTAGACAACACAACAACCCAACTCACTTTTGCAGGAAGAACCACACTTTGATTCATGAAGAAGTGCAGCAATTTTGTTCTCCTTCCTGTCTCCTATCCCCTCAGGTCTTAATAATCTCTTTTGTTGCAATTGTTACAAATTATCGGTAACAAAAACTTTGCAACTTCAACACCAATACAAACCAATACGCCACTGCCACCGTCTTGGCAGGCTGCCATGCGTGCTATTTTAAAGTTAGGCATTAGGAGGCAGCAAATGGCTCGAAAACACAAGCAAAGATAAATGTAGGAAGTTGGCAGAGACCTGCAGCTGCAAAAGCTTAGAAAACAGACTTCATCTTAAATACAAACTTCCAGGAATTTATATTCGATGTGAGGAATAGTTAGAAGGGAGAGGGTTTGGCCCTCGCAGAGACCTTTGTGAAATAATCTGAATCCTATTCCCCATTTCAGCATCTCTATAAATACTGACTGTTATTTTAAGGGTTAAACAACATAGGACTTGGTTTTAATTAATCTTGTTTTTTTCTTGTCTCCAGAAACAAGGATCTCATGTTTGCCTACATGAAATTCTCAGGATCTGCTAGTAGTGCCAGCCCTAATGCAAATACTGTTCAAACTATCTCAGAGACATCAGAACGTCTGCCCCATATTGCTTCATTCTAAGGCATTTATTTATTTAAAATATGCACTGTAGTTACTGAGAAATGCCAATGCTGAATTTATGTTTTAAAAAATACTTGTGGCATGTACTCTAATCCAAGGTATCATGTCTTCAGGTAGTATAAGTCTGTCTTATTTTTAGGAGGCTAAAAATGAACTTTTCACATTCCCAAATGAGAAAAATGTCTCTAATGAAAGCTTTGTTATTTTAATTACAATGTTTGATTAAAAGAAATGTCACTTAAACTGCATTAAAAATGCAGTTTAATAATGTCAGAACAATTCTTGCCTCTCTCTGGATATTCATTTTAAAGAAATAAGCTCACATAATTTATAGAATTTCATTTCAGGCATAAATAGAAAGGTCCTTAGAAAACATTATTACTATGAATTAAAACTATAAATGTGTGAGGAAGATTGTGTGGTAAATAAAACAAGAAAACTTAGCATCTCCAAAGACAGCTCCCTGCAATATTTGCATTGTTTCTTAAACTGCTGTACTAAGAATGCATATATTATATGGCACAAACACTTAGTTTTTACAGAATGTACTGGGTAAATTTAGCAATAGTGAATAACACATTCATTATCACAACAGTAATTGTGTGATAAACAGTTAAATCAAACCAAAGGTAATCCACACCAAATAATGCAAATGTTGCACAAAACCCATTTTCCTTCAAGGCATGCATGATGATTTCAAACTCCTCCAGTAATCAAATTTCAGCTTTATTACAATTAACTAGTAATTGAAAAATAAATCACACATTACTTACTACTTTTCAGATGTGTATGCCATCCTTCCAAATTCAAAAGAGTGAAGAAGAATCACAGCCATGAGGAAATCTAGCAGGCAAAAGGAGGGAAAATAGGAAGTATTAGTTGTCTAAAAATTAGCATCTTCAGGTTTTCTTGAGGTACTTCCCACAAGATCCCAAAGCAAAGAAGAAAAAGAAAAAGTTGGAGAAAAACATCACACACATCACGAGCCGACTTTCTCCACAAACCCATGCAGCTCCAAACTTTAAAGGCTCAAATTGTTGAGCATCCTGATTGAGCAAATATCCGACTTCGGTATCACTGGTTACGTACACATTTTCAGTAAGATGAATGCATCTCCAAAATTATGGTTACTTTAATGTATTATCCAGATTTCCCCCCTGTTTCTCTCCCCTTCTCCTTTTTCCATTCACATTTTTCTTCCTACAAAATGCACATAGGTCTGTTCTTCCTTGTACCCCGAGTCAGGCCTGGCTTTGAAATGCATTTCAATCTCTCAACACAGACTGCTTTCATTGCATTTAGAGCCTCACTAAGGCCCAGCTTTAAAAGCTACTGATTCTTTTTTTCTTTAGCCTTCCTCACAAAGGAAGGGTATTTTGTAAATTACCAGCTCGTTCAGATCAACAAAAGGTACTTTCATAGAAAGCCCCATTTGATTTTGCTCAAATTTGATTACTAGGATGGAGAAAAGGAAAGGAAGTCAAAAAGAAAAACCCCAGATGGCTTTTTCATTCATCTCAGTGAATGAGCTTTATCTGTGCCTTTTGAAACTGTAGCAGTGGAAAAGCATTTCTGTTGGCTTAAAAAACTTGACAAAAATTATTGGTTTGCCATTTCTCATGTAACAGCCATTGGGAACTGGATGAAAAGACTTTTTCATGGGATCGCCTGCTTGGATCAAAATAATGGAGATTAGGTATTTCATTATAAATTACAGTGGGAGATAGAGCAGGCTGTCATATTAATAGCAACCTGCTCATGGCCTTCAATGGTAGCTATTCTCCTAGACAAAGGACCAAGGGGGTTGTCTATTGAACTTGTACTTTAGGCCTGATCAATTTTCTATCATCAAGGCAAAAGGTGAGATGACTAACAAAGGAATTCACACATGAGTGACCTCATAAGCCTACAGATAAAACAGCTTAAAGAAGCAAAATACATCCTGAAATTATGGATGATAAACTACATAAAGAAGAAGACAGAGTATGAGAATGAGAGAGGAAAGAGCAATGGTCTATAATTCTCCTCCCTCTTCTTGGCCAAATGGACATATTAAAAGCTGCTTGTTTTCAGCTGCAGATAATTGCAACATTTGGTTTGCAGTGGTCTGCTATAAATCCTTCAGCCTATGTTTTTTTCCCCCAGCACAGTTCCAGCCATTTCATTCGCTATTAACAACAGCATTGTGTTCAAGACAAAGCTTCTACCAGGAGTCACGCTTAAAAATAAAAATAAAAGGAATCACAACCAACACAGGCTTCCAGATAGTTCACAGTAAGTGTGCATTTGTTATTTGCTCCAGGTTACGAGCTTCTTGCCTGATTTATATACTTCTTAGAATCTAAAGCAATTCAAAGTCCAAGCAGTACCTGCACAGACACAGAACCTTAATGAAGAACAGTGAAACATCTGATTCTATCAAGATTCTTTCAGAAAATAGTGATGACAAATTGCTAATCCAAAGTGCCAGCGAAGGATGAGCAATTAATTTTCATACAGCCACAAGGAATATTTTCAATTCCTCATCGAAGTTGTCCAGATCACTGTAGAAATTACCAAAATCCTTTTCCCTGTGATATTTCCATGGAATTTTTTTCAACTTTTCTATTAAAAAGTCTGGGGAATTTCTGCCTGATAATATCACTGTTCACTGGGGGTAGTAAAGAAATTATCTTCAAAAGATAAAAACCAGGGTTACCAAAAGTTACTATTACCTGGAAATGCAAATGCAGTGTAACATTTTGTGTATATTCTATAATGCTAATCAAGGGAAAAATATATGTGAGCAGGACATACTTTTACAATGCTATTTTTTTAAACCAAAGAGCAGTATAAGATCATTAATGGAAAATTACTTCCAACTGCCTAAAAGCCTGAGAAAACACATAAATACCACCCATGACAGCAGTTGTCAAAATAGGGCTGCATTTTGAAAGGCACCCTCGACAGGTGTGAGACTTGACACAGTCTTAGTACATACTCATGTTAGCAATTTCTCACATCTACTGATGATGAGATAAGGAAGTTCGTTTATGTATGGACCAATAAAACAAAGATGTAGTATTATCTGAGGTATACATACAAATGACTCCACATTTGTATAAAATTGGATTTTCTATGTTCTTAAGGGAGCCCTGGATCCTTGGACTAACTTAACCATTCTGGGAGATCCCAAATTCAGGGTTATTAAAGAGGAATTAAACAACAGTGGTGGGAGTCAGTGCACAGGCAGACTCTTCACACTATTGGTGTGAACATGGACTGGTAAGAACTTTCTGGAGGGCAACTGGACAACATGCCTTTAAGTTTAAAAGTTTTCCTGGCTCTTGACTTAGTTATTTCACCTCTAGGAACCTTCCCAGTAGAAACTATCAGAAATGCAGATAAAGATTTTTTTTCCCCAAGAAGATACTTATCATACAGTGAGTCAGGTAGTATACTGGTTAAGATTACAAATTAGAGAGCCAGACTAGCTACAGTAACAATTACAACTTAACCAACTTCCAATCGCAAGGGGAGGCTTTGGTTGTTAACCTCTCTACACCTCAGTTTTCTTGCCTGCAAAATGAGGATCTCAAAAGTGTTATGAGAATTAAATGAAGAGTAAATATATGTAAGGCATTAAAGCACTGACTAGCACATAGTAAGTACTGAATAATTATTAGATATTGCTATTAATATAAATCATCTAAACTTAGATAATTATTAACTGAATCATGATAAATACAACACAATTTAATTTGTCCATTAAAGATCATGCCTTCAAATAATTCTTAATGATGTAGAGAAACATTCATACTAGGTTAAAAAATTAGGACATAAAACCATATATTATGGTATCTCAAATATAGATATAATATCTATGTATGTTTTTAAAATGGCAATAGTATTTCTTTTTTGGATAAAGTACTTTCAAATGGTTTTAATTTTCTTGTCATAGTTTTTAATCTTTATAAAACATTTTACATTATTATTCTTATTATATGAAGCAGAGTTTCGCTCTTGTTGCCCAGGCTGGAGTACAATGGGACGATCTTGGCTCACTGTAACCTCTGCCTCCTAGGTTCAAGTGATTCTCCTGCCTCAGCCTCCCAAGTAGCTGGGATTAGAGGCATGCACCACTACACCCAGTTAATTTTGTCTTTTTAGTAGAGACAGGGTTTCTCCATGTTGGTCAGGCTGGTCTCGAACTCCCAACCTCAGATGATTCGCCCACCTCAGCCTCCCAAAGTGCTGGAATTACAGGCGTGAGCCACCACACCTGGCCTAAATTATTTTATAAACTCTTACTTTTATAGCAGTTCATGAAGAAGGAGTTGCAGTAGGTGCAGCATTTCATAACACTGTATGCTGTTTGGTTTGCCTGTAACCTGGCCTACCTCTATTTGATAGCACTGTATGTGTAGCATACAGTGTAGCAGAAAGTCAGAGTCTATGCCAAAATTCACTCTGGTGCTCAGCACTAAGATCTGGAAATGAGCTGTACTTCCAGAACTGGGAAGTAAGCTTAAATTCTAAAATTTAAAGAAGGAAAATCCAAATATATTGGATTCACAAAGTTTCCTGACCTAAGAAGCTATCAGCATTTGGGTTACCAAAGGCATTTTTACAAAGGAGAATCCAGAAAAATGACTCAGGAATGAACTTGGAAAGATATGTATATGCCAACATGTCCAGGTTAGAGAAATCAATGAAACCAAGAGTTAGCTTTCTGAAAAGATAAATGTAAAAATCAACTTATACAGGCTGTGTGCAACACCAACAGCTTCAGTTCAATCAATTAGGGGCAACAGACAAAACGAACAAATCATAAGAAATCTCAGTAACAGGGTCCAAGTAGTGATCTAATCAATTGCAGGAGTGTCTAAATAGAGAGACTAGGTTGCATCTAATAAAGGGACTCTCTATATGAATTCTTTTTAAAGGGGGTAATAAGTAAGCACTTGTCCCTTTCTTTCTTCCTACCCACATGGGAGCTAGAACATGGGGGCAGGAAGGGAGGTTGATGGGAGAGCAGACCCTATCCTCCCACCCTTCCTGGTTCCTCAGTCAAACCCAATCCAGGAGGCAGGGAAAGAGTGGAGAGGAGAGCCTAGAGTGTTTAATCAGACTGTGCTAGTCTTTAGTAACTAAGTGACTGGAAAGTTATGGAATCTTCCAAGGTATCATTAACAGTCAGGAATGCAACAGGGCAAAGTTAAACGTGGAGAAAAGTGAACTCGATTCGGATTACTCAATACAAGAATTACATGTGTATTATGTCTTTGTTGAAAGAAAACGTATCAAAGCTAGACCTTTCAAGAAACTTCAATTCATAAAAAGCCAAGGTCAAGAACATGAAAGTACCATATGATTCAGCAATTGTACTTCTGTGTATATGCCCAGAAGAACTGAAAGCAGAAATTCAAACAAAGATCTGTACATCAATGTTCATAACAGCACTATTCACAATAGCTAAAAGGTAGAAGCAACCCAAAAGTCCACCAATGGATGAATGGAATAGCAAAATTTGGTAGATACATAGAAGGAAATACTAGCATTAAAAAGTAAGGAAATTCTGACACACTCTACAACATGCATGAACCTTGGAGATACTATTCTAATAAAATAAGCCAGTTACAAAAGGACAACTATGGTATGAGTCCACTTATACAAGGTATCTAGAGCAGTCAGATTCATAAAGACAAAAAGTAGAATGGTGGTTTCTGGGGACTTGGAGGAGGAGAGAATGAAGGGGTAGTGTTTTATAGAAATAGAGTTTCATTTAGGAAAGATGAAAAAGCTCTGCAGACAGATGGTAGTGATGATTGCACAACAATGTGAATGTACTTCATGCCACAAGCTGTATACTTAAAAACTGTTATAATGGTAAATTTTATGTTTTATATATTTTACCACAATTCCAAAAAGGAATATTAAAATCTTGTTTCCTAAATTCCTCAATTATTTATTTTATTATCATCCAGTTTAACATAATTAAAGAAAAGGATAAAAAGGAGAGAAGAAAAAATGGGAGGGGAGGGAAAGGGAGAGGATGAAGAGAGAAATAAAGGGGAGAGGCAGCAACGGAGGGAAAAAAGGAAGGGCTGCTATATGCAGTCACCTGTGCAATTTGTACACTTCACCCAGATACCAGAGGGGCAAATAGGGGTAAACTCCAGTCAGGAGTTATGCTGACCGAGTTGCACGCCTTGGGGCTGGACTTCAATAGGTGGGAGGAAGGGATGCCATTTTGCAATTCATCTATCCAGAGGGGACATCATTTATTAATTTGCAGAATGGCACCGTATGTGTCAACAGGCCTTGGAAGAGAGACAGATTGGTATGTGAACAGATTTGGTGACTCACAGCTGTAATCCCAGCACTATGAGAGGCAGAGGCAGGTTTTCTTTTAAGAGAAGAATAAAAACTCGAAAATATCAGAATACAATGTCTGTACTAGGCATAAGTGTTTTTAACAGTTTTGTTGCACTTGTATGTGCGTGTGCATGCATATTGGTCATGATCTGAAATGCACTTCTGAGTGAAGGTAACAACCAGAAACAGCTTGAGGCATTTGCCTTCTCTAAGTTCAGAGATTACATCAGAAGGGCTTCAGAGTTTTGCCATGGCATAATAAACATAACATACAAGTAAAGTATATATAGTAGTTTAAACTAATAAAGTTTATAGAGAAAAGCAATGAAGCAAGATACTCCTTTGTAGGGAGTGGGGAGTGGGATATTCCATTTTTATTTCCAAATTAAAATAAGTAATTAGATTTTCAATAAGTTATTTTGTCATATTAAAAATTGCAGGCCGGGCATGGTGGCTTATGCCTGTAATCCCAGCACTTTGGGAGGCTGAGGCAGGCAGATCACCTGAGGTCAGGAGTTCAAGACCAACCTGGCCAACATGGTGAAACCCAGTCTGTACTAAAAAAATACAAAAAATTAGCTGGATATCATGGCGGGCACCTGTAATCCCAGCTACTCGGGAAGCTGAGGCAGGAGAATCACTTGAATCCGGGAGGCAGAGGTTGCAGTGAGCCAAGATTGAGCAATTGCACTCCAGCCTGGGCTACAAGAGTGAAACTCCGTCTCAAAAAA
>NW_012109364.1:695325-739554 GCF_000951045.1 Mandrillus leucophaeus | reverse complement strand
TAGGAAACAGCTGTGAGCTTCAAAGCCAGACTGGGCTACAAGAGTGAAACTCCGTCTCAAATAATAATAATAATAATTAATAAATAAATAAATTATAGCATTAATAAAATATGTTCAGAAAAAGACAAATAGCTACTGGTGTTGAGGCAGGAGAAACAAAGGACAGAATCACACTTTTGACAGGTGATCCAGGTTCTAGGAAACAGCTGTGAGCTTCAAAGCCAGACTGGCTTCAATTATGATTTCCTATTTTGTCCCTAAAGATGGTGTCACCTTGGACAACTTTCCTAACCTCATAGAATCTTAACTTTTTCCTCTGAAAAATAGGGATATTCTATTTCACTTTCTGCATGGTAAGATAGGTGAGGTAACATTGCATAAAGTGCTTAACATATTATTTGTAGCATAGTAAGTGTGCTATAATATTTGTATTAGTATGATGATTAAATATAATATCTAGCCCACATCTGCCATACTGTAGACACTCAGGAACAGTAGTTGTGAATGTAGCTGTGCAGTTTATTGCAATTTTTTTTTTTTTTTTTTTTTTTTTTGAGACAGAGTCTGGCTCTGTCGCCCAGGCTGGAGTGCAGTGGCGCAATCTCGGCTCACTGCAAGCTCCGCCTCCCTGGTTCACCCCATTCTCCTGCCTCTGCCTCCCGAGTAGCTGGGACTACAGGAGCCCGCCACTACGCCCGGCTAAATTTTTTGCATTTTTAGTAGAGGCGGGGTTTCACTGTGTTAGCCAGGATGGTCTTGATCTCCTGACCTCATGATCCACCCACCTCGGCCTCCCAAAGTGCTGGGATTACAGGCGTGAGCCACTGCGCCCGACCTGCAATTTTTAATGTGACAAAATAACTTATTGAAAATCTAATTACTTATTTAATTTGGAAATAAAAATGGAATATCCTACTCCCCACTCCCTACAAAGGAGTATCTTGCTTCATTGCTTTTCTCTACAAGATTTATTAGTTTAAACTACTATATATACTTTACTTGTATATTATGTTTATTATTTGGCATCTGTCTCCTTTACCAGAATAGAAGCTGTGTAAAGGTAGAAATAATAATAATAAACTAATTATCAGCTAACCCCTTATGACCTTCAAATCTGAACCTGCGTTAACCTGAGAGGAAGTTAATATTCTTTTCTGGTGAAAAGGAGAAAAGCTTTCTGGGACTGGCCACCCCCAAGTGAACCCTGAGTAGACCTTTGGTTTTGAAATCCTAGGCCCATAGATTTTTTGTTTCAGGTGGGAGAACACAAAGGCTACAGAGTTCCATCACTGAGGAGAAGTAGCTTCATTCTCCTAAGGTCAGATTCACAAATATTGTTTCATAGTTTATCTACATGTCTGTCAAAAACTGTGAAGGGTCTGCTTGCGAGATAACAAGTAAGACTGCCAGAGTGTCATGGATGGATGTTAATTCACAAATGTTTACTAAGGATAATAACACAGAACAATAAGCAAGATCACAGATGCTTTGCAGTCTGTTCATGCTTCAATTCGTAGGCAAATTTCTTTCATGTTGTATACCTTGAACACATTTAAATATTGACTGAGATATTATAAGAATGTAAAGCTTTGCTATTGGTACTCCATTAATAACAAATAGAAGTAACTTGAACATGAGATAACATTTGTTTTTATCTGTTTTTAAAAGGATCTTACCAAGGAAATAATGTAAATAAAATTGATATGGATGTGTTTAATCTATGAGATAATAAAAATTTTAACCATTTTAGAAACAAATTATAAACACTTGCTATGCTAACTAAAACCATTTAATCAACCATTAAAGTAAATCCTATGGGGTTTCTATTTGACAGTATTCCTTAATCTAGTCTGATATGCTCTATGAACTTCAAAGGAATAAAACTTATTTTCTTGAAATTATTATATAACTCAAACCTTTTAAATCAATTATACAATCAGTCTGAATTAGCAAAGTTTAACTGTCCTAATCAAAATTTAAAACACTTTTATTAGTGGTACTAATCAAGGCAGAGTTATTTAAGTAATGAAACAACGTTGATATTTGAGTCAAATCAAACTGATTTGGAAACACAGATAGCTATATATTATAGCTGCATATGACCTACGTGCATAGAAGCCTAGGTAAAAATTGTTAACAAGAATCACGACTGATCTTATCAGTTAAAACAACTGTTTTATTATCACTTTAAAACACTGACATAATTATTGATCCCTCCCTTATCCTCAGACTTTAGATCCAAGTCATCAATAACCCTGTTGATTTTACCTCCCAAATACATATTCTGTCTACTTCTCTTGTATGGTTCTGGGGCCCTTGTCCATACATTATTATATATCTCTGAACTGGTGCAATGGCTAATAACTGACTTATCTCATTACCCTTCTCCCTCTAGCAATGTTCTCTTTCATCTCCAGTCTTCTTAATGCCATGAGAGTAATCCTTTTAAGAGTGACATCAACAAGATAGTGGAGTAGGACCCTTGACTCCTCTATTCCCCATGAGCATGCCGGCTCAGCAACAATTCACAAATTCCATTTTTTAGAAATTAGAAACTAATTGAAAGACTCTGTACCCTGGAAGAATGCAAAACTAGCCTCAGCAACACCAGTAGGTAGATTTGGAACATCCTCTTGCTGGAGATCCTGCATCCAGTGCAGTGCCATATAATCAAGAAGGGTTCCCCTGGCTCCCCAGTTTACCTAGGGGAGAAAAAAGGTTGGTTTGCTTTTCCTGTGATGCTCTAACTTTTCTAGGGGACTCCCTAGATGACCATCTACTATGTTGCCAGTCTTAGAGTTCTGACAAGTCTGCCATAGTCTTGTGGCCTGGGACAGAATGAAGATGGCAGCTTGGGTTGATGGATACCACTGATCTCCCCATCAACTCAGCACTGAGTGAGCAGATTAAAAATCTCAGCTCTCAGCTTTCTCCTGGGAAGGGAAAGTATTAATCCATGTGGCCAGTGCTCCAGTTTCTCTGGGGCTTGTTAAAGAGCTACCATTTGTCTCTCCAACCTTAAAGCTCTGATGGATTCAGCACAGTGTAGCTGCCCAGAGGATACTGAAGATGGCAGATAGGGCTGATAGACACCATAGTTCCCTGCATCCAGCTCAGTACAGAGTGAGTGAACAAAACCCACAACTGTCTACTTCTCTCTGGGCAGGGAAAGCATTAGTAGAGGCCATGAGAATCTCTGACCAGGATGACTGATGGTGGTCTTTTCCTGTACAAGACCAGTCCATAAAGATTGGGAGAAGTACTTGCCTTATCTAATTGGCAGGCCTCAAGCCAGAGAGTCAAGAAAAATAAAGAATCAGGTAAAGAAAGATGTTCCAAACAAGGAAACAAAATCTTCAGAAACCAACTCAAATGAAACAGAGTTATATGATTTTCCTAACAGATTTAAAAATAACTCTCATAAAGATACTCCCTGATATCAAGAGAACCATGCATGAACAAAGTGAAAATTTCAACAAAGAGATAGGAAATATTAAAAAGTACCAAACAGAAATCATAGAGCTAAGGAACACAATAACTGAACTGAAAAATTCCCTAGAGGAGCTCAATAGCAAACTAAATTATGAAGAAGGAAGAATCAACAAAATTAAAGCCAAGTCTCTGGAAATAATTTAGTGAGATGGGCAAAAGGAAAAATGAATGAAAAAGAGTGTAATGGACTGAATGTTCCAAAATTTATAACTTGAAATTCTAATCTGCAATGTGATAGTATTCAGAGTTGGGATTTTGGAAGGTAATTAGGTTATGAGGGTGAAGCCCTCATAAGTGAGATTAATATCCTTATAAAAGGGATGCCAGGAACTCTTTTGTGCTCCTTCTACCACATGAAGACATGACAAGAGGAAAATCACCTATGAACCAAGAAGCAGCTCCCAGCCAAACACCAAACTTCCTAGTGCTTTTATCTTGGATTCTTAGCCTCCATAACTGTGAGAAATAAATGTCTGTTGTTTAATAAACACAATCTATGGCATCTTTGTTATGGAAGGAAAAACAGATTGGGACAAAAAGGGAAGAAAATTTAAGGGAATTATATGATATTGCCAAGCATGCCAATATTTGCATTATGAGAGTGTCAGAAGGAAGAGAGAGAAAGGTTCAGAAACATTATTTGAAGAAAAGCGCCTGGAAACTTCCCGAATCAGGGGATGGAAATAGAAATCCAGTTCTAAAAGAAACAAGAACAGCAAATAAGATGAACTCAAGAAATTGAAATGTAGACACATTATAATCAAATTATCAAAAGTCAAAGACAAAGAGAATATTTTGAAAGCATCAAGAGAAAAATAACTAGTCACATACCAAAAACCCTTATAAGACTATTAGTGTATTTTATTAGCAGGAACCTCGCAGTAAGAAGGGAGAGGAATACTCAAAGCACTGAAAGGAAAGAACTCCCAACCAAGAATACTATACCTGGCAAAACTCTTCTCAGAAATAAAGAGAGATAAAGATTTTCCCAGGCAAACAAAAGCTGAAGGAGTATACCACCACTTGATCTGCATTACAAGAAATGTTAAAGGAATTTCCTCAAGTTCAAACAAAAGGCCCCTACACAGTAACATGATAGCACAAGAAAGTATAAAATTTGGTAAAGGTAAATATACAGATAGGTACAGAATACTCTATTACTGTAGTGGTGATAGGTCAATAAATTTCAATTCTAGTATAAAAGTTAAAAGACAAAAATATTTAAAATAACTATAACTAAAAATATGTTAAAATATATATAATATAAATAGATGTAAATTGTGACAACAATAACATAAAGTGTGGGGAAAGAGTTAAAGTGTAGCATTTATATATATGATTTCACTTATCAGCTTAAAATAGATTGTTATTACTATATTTTATATAAGCCCCAAGGTAACTACAAAACCTATAGAAGTTACAAAAAAGAGAAAGGAATCAAAGCATATTAATACAACAAAAAATCGCTAGAACACAAAGGAAGACAGCAAGAGAGTAAAAATAAATAAAAAGAGCTAAAAGATCAACAGAGATCAACTAACTAAACGCCAGTAGTAATGTCTTTCCAATGAATAACTACTATAAATGTACATGGAATAAGCATTCCAACCGAAAGATATAGAGTGGTTGAGTGGATAAAAAACAAGACCCAACTATATGGTCTCTACCAAAATCTCACTTTAGATTGAAGGACATACATGGCCTGAAATTGGAGGAATGGGGAAAAAAAATTCCATGTAAATGGTAACCAAATAGAACAGAGTGGTTATGCTTACATCAGACAAAATAAATGTTAAGTCAAAACTGCCACAAGAGACAAAGAAGAATATTTCACAATGACAAAACGGTGAATATACAAAGAAGTTTTAACAATTATAAATATATATGAACCCAACATCACAGCACTGAAATATGCAAAGCAAACACTGACAGAACTGAAGGAAGAAGTAGACAACAATACAATAACAATAGGAGACTTCAATACCCCACTTTCAATAATGGACAGAACATTTGGACAGAAGATTAATAAGGCGACAGAAGACTTGAATAACAATACAGACCAAACAGATTTTACATAAATACACTGCACATTCTACCTGATAGCAGCAGAATACACATTCTCAGGTGCACATAGATCTTTCTCCAGGATGGATCATAGGTTAGGTCACAAAACAACTCTTAACAAATTTAAAAAGGTTGAACCTGAATCATATCAAGTGTCTTTTCTTATCACAGTGAAATAAAATTAGAAATCAACAGCAAACTGAAAACTAGAAAATGTACAAATATGAGGAAATTAAACAACACATTCTTGAGCAATCAGTGATCAAAATAGAAATCAGAAAAGAAATCGGAAAATACCTCAAGAAAAATGAAAATAAAAATACAACCTATCAAAACTTATGAGATGCAGAAAAAACAACACTAACAGGGAAGTTCATAGCAATAAATGTTTACACTAAAAAAGAAGAAAGATCTCAAATAAACAATCTAACTTTACACATCAAGGTACTGGAAAACAAACTAAGCCCAAAATTCACAGAAAGAAGGAAATAAAGATTAGAAAAGAAATAAATGAAATAGAAAGTACAGAAAAAAAAAACACAGAAGTAAAATTTGTTATTTTTGTTTTGTTTGTTTGTTTTTGAGACGGAGTCTCGCTCTGCCACCCAGGCTGGAGTGCAATGGCACAATCTCGGCTCACTGCAACCCCCACCTCCTGGGTTCAAGTGATTCTCCTGCCTCAGACTCCCAAGTAGCTGGGATTACAGGCGGCTGCCACTAAACCCAGCTAATTTTTTGTTTTGTTTTGTTTTGCATTTTTAGTAGAGACGGGGTTTCACCATATTGGCTAGGCTGGTCTTGAACTCCTGACCTTGTGGTCCGCCTGCCTCAGCCTCCCAAAAGTGCTGGGATTATAGGCGTGAGCCACTGTGCCTGGACAAATTTTTTCTTTTTAAAGATAAACAAAATTGATAAACTCTTAGCTATATTAACTAAGAAAAAAGAGGAAAGACTCAAATACATAAAATCAAAAAATGAAAGAAGAGACTTAAAACTGATGCCACAGAAATATAAAGGATTATTTAAAAAAATACTACAAATAATTGTACACCAACAAATTGGATAATCTAGAAGAAATGAATAAATTAGAGAAGCATACAACCTACCAAGACTAAATCATGAAGATATATAAAGTCTGAGCATTATGACTTTAGTATGAAGGTAATTAAAAGCCTCTCAAAAATAAAAGCCCAGTATCAGATGGCTTCACTAATAAATTTTACATTTAAACAAGCATTTAAACAAGCATTAACACCAACCCTTCTCAAAGTGTGCCAAAAATTAAAGAGGAGAGAACACTTCCAAACTCAATTTTTAAGAAAAGTATTGCCTTAATACCAAAGGCAGGAAAGACTTTACTAGAAAACTACAGATCAAAATCCCGGATAAACATAAATGCAAAATGTCAACAAAATACTAGCAAAATGAATTCAACAGCATATTAAAAGAATCAGGCACCATGACCAAATAGGATCAATCACTTGGATGCAATGTAGTTCACCATATGAAAATCAATTAATGTGATACCACATTAGCAGAATGAAGACTAAAAATCACATGATTGTCTCAATACATGCAGAAAAAGTGTTTGACAAAATTTAAAATCCTTTCATGATAAAAACTCCCAACCAACTAGGGATAGAAGGAAATTAGCTCAACATTATAAAGGCCATACCTGAAAAGCCCACAACTAACATCACATTCAACAGTAAAAAATTAAAATTAAAATTAAAAAACTGAAAACTTTCCCTCTAAGTTCAGAAACAAGGCAAGGATGCCCACTCTTGCTGCTTCAATTCAACATATACTAGAAATTTAGTCAGAGCAATTTGACAAGAAAAAGAAATAAGCACCCAAATAGAAAAGGAAAGTTGTCTCTGTTTGCAGATAATATAATTTTTCTATATATAAGATGAAAGAGAGAGAGAAGGCGAGAGTGTAAGAGAGAGATGTAAGAGAGAGTGAGAGAGTGTGTGAGAGAGGGAGAGAAGGCGAGAGTGTAAGAGAGAGATGTTCTTTGATATGGTTTGGATATGTGTCCCATCCAAATCTCATGTTGAAATGTAATCCCCAAATATTGAAGATGGGGCCTGGTGAGAAGTGTCTGGCCCATGGGGGCAAATCTCTGATGGCTTGGTGCTGTCATCATGAGAGTGAGTTCTTATAAGATCTGACTGTTTACCTGCTTCTCTGTCTTGCTCCAGCTCCTGTCATGTGACATGCCTGTTCCTGCTTCACCTGCTGCCATGCGTAAAAGCTCCCCAAGCCCTCCCCAGAAGCCAAGCAGATGCTGGTGCTATGCTTTCTGTACAGCCTGCAGAACCAGGAGTCAGTTAAGCCTCTTTTCTTTATAAATTACCCAGTCTCAGATATTCTTTTATAGCAACACAAGAATGGCCTAACACATTTCTCAACTTATGATGGGATTATGTCCCAATAAGCCCATGTTACATTGAAAATACCATAAGTTGACAGTTTATTTTTAACTTATAGTATTTTCTACTTATGAGAGACTTACCCAGATGTAACCCCATTATAAGTTAAGAAGAGAACTGAACAAATCTTATTTTCATACCATCATAAAATTGAAAAATCATTAATTGGAACCATTGTAAGTCAGGGACCATCTATGTGTGTGTGTATGTGTGTCTGTGTATACATACAGTGATACCACTTTATATACACTATACAATGGAATATTATTCAACTTTGAAAAAAGAAAATCCTGCTGTCATTTGTGACAACATGGATGAGCCTGTAGGATATTATGTTAAGTGGCTCATGCCTGTAATCCCAGCACTTGGGGAGGCTGAGGTGGGCGGATCACAAGGTCAAGAGATCGAGACTATCCTGGCCAATGTGGTGAAACCCCCTCTCTACTGAAAATACAAAAATTAGCCAGATGTGGTAGCAGGCACCTGTAATCCCAGCTACTCGGGAGGCTGAGGCAGGAGAATCGCTTCAACCGGGGAGGCGGAGGTAGCAGTGAGCCGAGACCGTGCCACTGCACTCCAGCCTGACAACAGAGGAAGGAAAGAAAGAAAGAAAGAAAGAAAGAAAGAAAGAAAGAAAGAAAGAAAGAAAGAAAGAAAGAAAGAAAGAAAGAAAGAAAACGAATGAAAGGAAAGAAAGAAAGGGAGAGAAAGAGTGAAGCTCTACAATATGTGGCAAGCTGGATGAACCTTGAGAACATTATGCTAAAGTGGAATAATGAAGCTATAGAAAGAGAAATACTGCAGTCCTCTTATATAAGGTATCAAAAATAGTCAATTCATAGAATCAGAGAGTGAAATGGTGGTTTGCAGAGGTTGTGGGGATGGAGAAATGGGGAGTTACTAATCTAACAACCTAAAGTTTCAGTCCAGCTAGATAAATACATTCTGTTGTACAATATTGTACCTCTAAGTAACAATAATGTGTTCTACATTTACAGATTTGTTCAGAGGGTAGATCTCATGTTAAGTGCTTTTACCACAATTAATTTTTAAAAATATTCTTAAAAGCAAAAATAAAGTTACACTCCTAAATCTCCATGGCTTAAGGGCTTAAGTCCTTTCCAAGGTTTTCCACTGCATTTAGGATAAAATCCAAACTTCTTCCCAGGACTTTGATTTCCTGCATGATTTAGCATTCTGTTCACTGCTACGCCCCCAGGACTTAGTACAGGACTGGGCACTCCACAGGAGTTCAGTAAATACATGATGAAAGAATGTATACAACAAAATTATAATTCCCTTGATTTCAAAGCTGGTTTGTGAAATTTTTGTCTGAATGTCTATACTACAAAATGAAATTGAGAAATTCAAATATTATTTTAAGTAATTCAACCAAAATTATTGTTTCCAACAGACAATAATGGCTAGTGAAAATGAGACACACCTCAGACAGAAAGCCTTTTATCAATCCCTCCCGGTCGGATGTGAAAAGAAAGGCATGTCCTTCCTTGGGCCTACCACTTACAGTAGGAGAGCCCATTTAAAGAGATGGTAAGTCAATGCCCCTGCTCAGATGGAGACACAGATAAGATAGTACAGCCCTCAAGATAGACAATGACAATAATGGTGATGACGAGAACAACAGTATTTGTCAAGCACTTGCTATGGGCCAGGCACTGTTCTAAGTGATCTGAATACATTAACTTCTCTACTCTTTACAACAACCTTACTGCTATCCCTATTTTATAGATGAGAAATTCCAACGCTTTAGGTAAAAGCAAAGCAATTTACCAGAGGTCACACGATTAAGAAGTGTGAAAACTGAGATTTAATCCCAGGCCTCTTCATCCTAGATGCCCACATTTATTTCCAAGTATAGAAAAAGTGTTAAGACATCTCAGGAAGAAAGTGTTTCTTTTATGGTATTAAACATCAAATGAGGAAACAGTAACCATCAGGCCTTTGCAATCATGGGGCACATTCTCACTTCTCATTAGGAAATCCATATCCATTTAACCTCCAATAATAATGTTATTTTTTTACAAGATAAACAAGAATAAGACTCCTAATTTGTCTCAGAAGGACAGAAAACACAGAAACAGACCAAAATAAAGCATCACAAAGTCAGAACAAAGAGTATGCTGGTAAGAGAGAGGGAAAGAGGGAGAGAAAGGGTGAGAGAGAAGCACAGACTTGCACTACCATGGGATTCAATAAACAGAGCAGGCAGTTAGCGTTTTGCAAAATCTTTTTAGAGAAAATTGTAATGCTATTGATAAAAATTTTGTATGCAGAGGAATTTGGGATAAATAGGAATAGGAATTCGGTATTTGTTTCAGGTAATAGTGCTAATACAGCTGAAACAAATACCAAATTACCACAAATTTTGGTAGCTTAAAATAACAGAAACTTAGGCTGGGCATGGTGGCTCATGCCTGTAATTCCAGTGTCTTGGGAGGCCAAGAAAGGAGGATTACTTGAGGCCACGAGTTTGAGACCAGCCTGGGCAACATAGTGAGACCTCCATTTCTATTAAAAAAATTTAAAAACACAGAAATTTATTCCCTACAGTTTTGTAGGCCAAAAGTCTGAAATCAGTATCATTAGATGAAAAACAAGGTATTGGAGTGACTGCATGTCCTCCAGAGATTGTAGAGAAGAATCCATTCCTTGTCTCTTTCAGCTTCTTGTGACTGCCTGCATTCCTTTACTTGTAGCTGCATCACTCCAGTTCTCAAGGCCCATCTTGAAATCTCTCTGCTCTGTTTCATATTGCCTCCTTCTCTGTATGTGTAAAAGCTCTCACTGTGCCCCTCTTAGGAAGATATATATGATGACATTCTAGGTCCCACTGAGATAATCCAGGATAACCTCTACATCTCAAGATTCTTAATTACATCTTCAGAGACTTTTTTCCCAAATAAAGTGACATTTACAGGTTCCAAAAATTAGGGCCTAATATCTTTGGAGAGTCATATTTCAGCCTGCTATAAATATTAAGTGCTCTGATGAAAGGAAGTAACTAATCCCAGCAGACTCCTAAGCCAAGAATGCTGTAGACCTCACAGAAGACCAGTGGAATTTGGCACAAGAAAGGGATTTCTCTTGGACCAGAAGAACAATCACATTTGTCCACATGTATGTCTAAATGTTTTTCCTAATGCTTTTTAATTAGGAGATAATTGGAAATTAAAGATAGCATAATTACTGTAGTTTAATGCGTACAAGTTTTGCTTAACTTAATTCTATTGTGAACTGTGTCTAATTTCATTCCATAACATGGGCTCAGTCAATCTTGAATAATTCCCTACTGTCTTCATAGAATTCTAAATTAAAGTGCCAAGCCAAATACATTTATGCAGAAGAAGAAAGGATGGGCTTCTCTTTTCCACTCTAGTATATAAGAATCCCAGGGAAATGTTCTAATGGACAGGCCCACATAAGCAGGAGAAACAGCATGAGCTGACGGGGGAAAAGAATCCTCAAAGCAAGGAAGTGGACATGTCCATTACCAAAAGAAGGGAAGAGGGCTTACTGGGCAGATAAAAACCACAGAAGTCCATTGCACTCTCCACCAGTTCTCACCTACCTAATACAACTAACCCACATGCACACAATACATACAAGCAGAGAAAAAGCTCTCCTTGCCTGAGGGAAACAACCCAAAGCTGTGTCAGATTTCTGCATCTAGCCAGAAGTTCCTGATTCTCCTCCTTCCCTTCGTTTTATCCAGGTATTTTATCCAGGTTATACAGGATTTTTCTTGCTCCTGTGCCCTTTAGCCAAGTGTCTAGACTAGTAGTTAAAGTTATGGGTCCAATCAAATTGACTGGGCTCAAATCATGGCTCCACCTCTTAATAATGTGTGGTTTGGGACAAGTTATCCAACCTTGCTGGGTCTCAGTCACCTAATCTGTGAAATGGGGATACTGACAGTATCTACTTCAATGAGTTGTTTTAAGCGTCTAATAAGATAAAATATATGAAATGCACTAAGTAAGCATTCAATGAGTTCATTGCTGTGCTTATCACCACTGTTTTAGATGCTGGAGATACATCAGCGGACAAACCAAACAAAGCTTCTATGCTTATGGAGATTAATTTTAGCAGAAGAAATAGAAAATAGGCAATTTTTAAACATGAGGACCACTTAATAATTTCTGACTTCAGCTCATCAAGCTTAAAATGAAGCTTTTCTCTTCTTTCCTTTTTAAAAAACTTTTAAAAGTTTATTTTAAAATTCATATACAAATAAATGCAACACAGTTTTTGGAGAACAGTACCATCAATTTTGACAATGCATGCAGTTATATAACCATCACAATCAAGACACAGGGCAGTTCCATTCCTGCTCTCCACCCCAATTCTCTTGTTTCCTCCTTTCACTAACTCACTGTACCTTAACCCCTGACAACCAGTGGTCTGTTTTCTGTCGCTATTGTTTTGTCTTTTCCAGAAGAATGTCATGTAAGTGGAATTATGTAGTCTTTTGAGTCTGGCTCCTTTAATGTATTATAATGCCTTTACCATTCATCCATGTTACTGCATATATCAATAATTCCTTTTTATTGGCTGAGTAGTATTCCTTGGTGTGAATGTATGATGGTTTGTTCGTCCATTTACCAGTTGAAGAACATTCGGGTTGTTTCCAGCTTTTGAAAATCATAAATAAAGCTATTAGAAACATTCATGTATATGTTTTTGTATGAACATAAGTGTTCACTTCTGTTGGGTAGACACCTTGAGTGGGATTGCTGGGTCATATGGTAAGTGTATGGTTAACTTTATGAGAAACTGCCACACTGTTTTCCAGTGACTGTACCATTTTTCATCCCCTCCGTAAATGTATGAGGGTTCTAGTTGCTCTGTATCCTTGCCAGCACTTGGTATTGTTGTTATTTTTCATGTATTTATATTTGTTTTTTAGCATTCTAATAGTATGTGATATCTCATTGTGGGTTTGTTTGTTTTGTTTTTTGCAGCTCCAGGGGAGTGTGTTTCCCTGGGTTTCTTAGTTTGTTTATTTATTTATTTATTTATTTATTTATTTATTTTGTAGGTTTTTGGGGAACAGGTGGTGTTTTGTTACATGGGTAGGTTCTGCAGTGGTCATTTCTGAGGTTCTGGTGCACCCATCACCCAAGCAGTGTACACTGTACCCAATGTGTAGTCTTGTATTCCTCAACCCCCTCCCACTTGTCCTTCCAAGTTCTCAAAGTCCATTATATCATTCTTATGCCTTTGTGTCCTCATAGCTTAGCTCCCACTTATAAGTGAGACCATACGACGTTTGGTTTTTCATTCCTGAGTTACTTCACTTAGAATAATGGTTACCAAATCCATCCAGGTTGCTGCAAATGCCACTATTTCATTCCTTTTTATGGTTGAATAGTAAAATATATGTATACCACATTTTCTTTATCTACTTCCTGATTGATGGGCATTTGGGCTTGTTCCATATTTTTGCAATTGCAAGTTATGCTGCTATAAACATGTGTGTGTAAGTGTCTTTTTTGTACAATGACTTCTTTTCCTCTGGGTAGATACCCAGTAGTGAGATTGCTGGATCAAATGGTAGATCTACTTTCAGTTCTTTAAGGAGTCTCCACACTGTTTTCCATAGTGGTTGTATTTACATCCCCACCAGCAGTGTAGAAGTGTACCCTTTTCACCACATCCACATCAACATCTATTTTTTAATGTTTTGATTATGGTCATATTTGCAGGAGCAAGGTGGTATCACATTGTGGTTTTGATTCTGTATGATACTATAATGGTGGATCATGTCATTAAACATTTGTCAAAACCCAATAATGGTGGATCATGTCATTATACATTTGTCAAAACCCATGTTATATACAACACCAAGAGAAACCCTAATATAAACCCCCACTATCAACATCCCACACTAAAGTGGTACATTTGTTATAGTCAGTGAACCTACATTGACATATCAATATCACTCTGTCCATAGTTCACATGAGAGTTTCACTTGGCATTGTACATAATATGGTTTTGACAACGTATAATGACATGATCCAGCATTATACTATCATACAGACGGGTTTCACTGCCCTAAATCCTTTGTGCTCCACCCATTTATTCCTCCCTCCCCTCTATCCCCTGGCAATCACTAAGCTTTGTACTTTCTCCATAGTTTTGCCTTTTTCAGAATGTCATATAGTTGGAATTACACAATATGCATCCTTCTCAGATTAGTTCTTTTCACATAGTAATACGTATTTAAGGTTCCTCTTGTCTTTTCATGGCCTGACAGCTCATTTCTTTTTAGTGCTGAATAATATTCCATAGTATGGATATACTACAGTTTATTTATCCATTCACCTACTAAAGGACATATTAGCTGCTTCCAAGTTTTGACAATTAAATAAAGATTCTATAGCGATATTTGTGCAAGTTTGTGTCTGGATATAAGTTTTCAGCTAATCTGGGTAAAGACTAAGGAGCACAATTGCTGGGGTCATATGGTAAGAATATGTTTACTTTTGTAAAAAACTGCAAATTTGTCTTCCAAAATAGCTGTACCATTTTGTATTCCCATCATCGATGAATGAAAGTTGTTATTGCTTCACATCCTCACCAGTATCTGATTTTGACCACTCTAAGCTGTCTGTAGTGATATCTTGTTGTAATTTGCATTTCTCTAATGGTATATAATGTTGAACATCTTTTCATATGCTTAAGTGCAGGGAATAGAAAACCAAATACCACATGTTCTTACTTATAAGTGGGAGCTAAGCTGTGGGTACACAGTAGCATATAGAGTGGCATAATGGACATTGGAGACATAGAAGGGGGATAGTGGGAGTGGGTTAAGAAATGAAAAATTATCTATTAGGTACAATGTACACTATTCAGTTGACAGGAACACTAAAAGCTCAGACTTCACCACTATAAAATTCATGCATATAACCCAAAATCTCTCGCACTCCTAAAGCTACTGAATAAATAAATAAATAAATATTTTAAAAACCAGTCTGTACATATTCTCTGGTGAGGTGTCTGTTGAGTTCTTTTGCCGATTTTTAATCAGACTGTTCATCTTCTTATTGTTGAATTTGAAGGTATTTTTGTATATTTTGGATAGCAGTCCTTTATCAAATGTGTTTTTTGCAAATATCTTCTCCAAGTTTGCAGCTTATCTTCTCATTCTCTTGATGGTGTCTTTCATAGAGCAGAAATTGTGAATTTTTTAAAGCCCAGCTTACCAATTGTTTCTTTTATGGATTATACCCTTGGTTTTATATCTAAAATATTACCATACTCAAGATCATATTGGTTTTCTTCTATGTTATCTTCTAGGAGTTATATAGTTTCATGCTTTACATTTAGGTCTATGATCCATTTTGAGTTCATTTTTGTGAAGGGTGTCTAAATTTATTTTTTAAATGAATGTCTGATTGTTCCAGCCTCATTTGTTGAAGAAACTTTTTTCCATTCTATTACTTTTGCTTCTTTGTCTAAGGTCAGTTGACTATATTTTATGTGGTCTATTTCGGGGCTCTATATTCTGTTCCATTGATCCATTTGTCTGTCCTTTCACCAATACCACATGGTCTTGGTTACTGTAACTTTATAGTAAGTCTTGAAGTCAGGTAGTGTCAGTCCTCTGACTTTGTTCTCTTTCAACATTGACTTGGCTATTATGGGGTTTTTGTGTTTTCATATAGACTTTAAAATTAGTTTATCCGTATCCACAAAATAATTGACTGGGACGTTGACTGAGATTGCACTGAACCTATAAATCAATTTGGGAAGAACTAACATCTTGACAATATTGAGTCTTCCTATCCATGTACATGGAATATTTCTCCTTTTTTTTTTTTTGTTTTAGTTATTCTTAATGTCTTCCATCAGACTTTTGTACCTTTCCTCATATAGATCTTGTACTTATTTTGTTAGATTTATTTCTCCAAGTATCCATTTTAAGGATTACTAGTGTTAATGTTAATACATTATTAATTTCAAATTCTACTTTTTCATTGCTGGTATAGTCATTCCTCAGTATCTGTGGGGGATTGCTTCCAGGACCCCTGTGGATACCAAAACCCACGGATGCTCAAGTCCCTTAAAATGGTGTAGTATTTGCATATAAGCTACACGTATCCTCTCAAATACTTTAAATATTCTCTAGATTATTTATAATACCTAACACAATGTAAATGCTATACAAATAGCTGCACTGTATTGTTTAGGGAATAATGACCAAAAAAGCCTATACATGTTCAGAACAGATATAACCATCTTTTTTCTGAATATTTTTGATCCACAGTTCGTTGAATCCATGAATGTAGAAACCACCAACATGGAGGGCCAATTCTATAGGAAAGCAATTGACTTTTGCATGTTGGCCTTGTATCCTGAAACCTTGCTAAAATTGCTTATCAGTTCCAGAAGTGATTTTCTCAATGTTTTTTGTTTATTTTCTAAATAGATGATCATACCACCTGTGAATAAAGAAAGTTGTATTTCTTCGTTCCCAGTCTGTATACCTTTCATAGCCTTTTATTGCATTAGTTAGGCCTTCCAGTACAATGTTGAAAAGCAGTGGTGAAAGGGGACATCCTTGACTTTTTCCTGATCTTAGTGGAAAAACTTCAAGTTTCTCACCATTAGGTATGATGTTAGCTTGTAGGCTTTTTGTAGATGTTCTTTATCAAATGGAGGAAGTTCCTATTACTAGTTTGCAGAGTGTTTTCATGAACAGGTGTTGGAATTCGTAAAATGGCTTTTCTGCATCTATTGCTATAATCATGTGATTTTCTCTTTAGCCTGTTGATGTAATTGATTACCTTAATTTATTTTCATATGCTGAAACATCCTTGCATACCAGGAATATATCCCACTTGGTTACTGCTTCTACCTTCTGGAAGAGATTATAGAGAATTGGTACAATTTTTTCCTTAAATGTTAGGTAGAATTCACCAGTGAACTCATTTGGACCTGGTGCTTTCTGCTTTGGAAAGTTATTAATCACTGATTTAATGAATATATAATAGACACAGGCCTATTAGAATTGTCTATTACTTCTTGAGTGAGTTTTGCCAGGTTGTGTCTTTCAAGAAACTGGTCCATTTCATCTAGGCTATCAAATTTGTGGGTATGGAGTTGTTAATAATCCTTTATTATGCTTTTAGTATCTATGGACTCTGTAGTGATGTCTTGTCTTTCCTTTCTGATATTCTCAAATTGTGTTTTCTCTTTTTTTCTTAGTTAACCTGCCTAGAGACATCAATTTTATTGGTCTTTTCAAGGAACTAGCTTTTGGTTTTGTTAATTTTCTGTACTGATTTTCTGTTTTCAATTTTATGTATATATGCTCTAATTTCTATCATTTATTTTTTCTGGTTACTTTGGATTTAATTTTCCCTCCTTTTCCTAGTTTCCTAAGGTGGAATCTTTGGTTATTTATTTTATATCTTTCTTCTTTGCTGGTATATGCATTCAATACCACAAGTTTCCCCTAAGCACTACTTTTACTATATTCCACAAATTTTGATCAGTTGTGTTTCCATTTTTATTGAGTTCAAAATATTTTTAAATTTCTCTTGAAATTTCTTCTTTTAATCATATGGTATTTAGAAGTGTGTTGTTTAACCTATAAGTATATGGGGATTTGGGGGACTATCTTTCTAGTTAAACCCATCATGGTCTGAAAAATAGACATTGTATGGTTTCTGTTTTTTAAATTTATTAAGGCACGTTTTATGGCCTAGAATGTGGTCTATCTTGGTTCCTTGTATGCTTGAGAAAAATGTGTATTATACTGTTCTAGCATGGAGTTGTCTGTAGATGTCCATTACGTCCAGCTAATTAATGATGTTGCTGAGTTCGACTATGTCTTTACTGATTTTCTACCTGCTAGATCTGTCCATTTCTTATAGAGGGCTGTCAAAGTCTCTAACTGTAACAGTGGATTCATCTATTTCTCCTTGCAATTGTACCAGTTTTTGCACATGCCCATTAAGAACTGTCTTCTTGAAATATTGACTGCTTTATCATTATGTAGTACCTCCCTTTATCCCTGATAATTTTCCTTGCTCTATTACTTTGAAGTCTATTTTGTCTGAAATCAATACAGCTACTGCCCCTCAAAATAGCTAGACTACAGGTGCACACTACCACAGCCGGCTAATTTTATTTTATTTTTTGTAGAGACAAGATCTATGTTGTCCAGGCTGGTCTTGAACTCCTGAGCTCAAGTAATCCACCCTCCTTGGTCTTCCAAAGTGCTGGGATTACAAGCTTGAACCATCACTCCCAGTCCCACTTTCTTTTGATTAGTATTAGCATGCTCTGTTTTTTTCCATCCTTTTATTTTTATCTGTGTGTGTCTTTATTTATTTAAAGTGGATTTCTTCTAGACGACATATAATTGGGTCATGTTTTTTAATCCATTCTGACAATCTGTTGTTTAATTGACATATTTATGCCATTGATGTTTAAGATGTCCATTGATAGTAGCTGGATTACTATATACCAGATTTGTTATTATTTTCCATTCGTTGTTTTTGTTCTTTGTTCCTAATTTTGTCTTCCACACTTTTTCTGCTTTTTGAATATGTAAATATCTTTTAGATTCTATTTTTTTCTCCTTTCTTGGCCTATCAATTATATTGCTTTATTCTTTAAGTGGTCGCCCTACAATTTTTAATATACGTTTACAACTAATCCAAGTCTACTTTTAAATAACATTATCCCGCTTAATGGGCATTACAAGTACCTTACAATAACAAAATAATTCTAATTCCAGTCTCCTATCCCCTGTATCATTGCTGTCATTTATTTTACTTATACATACTGTCATTTATTTTACTTATACATACTGTCATTTATTTTACTTATACATACATATAAACATATACATACACACACATATATATGTATATATATACAGACATATATTCAACTATATTGTTGCTGTTATTATTTTGAATAAATTGTTATCTGTTAAATCAATTAAAAATAAGAACAGTAATTTTTAAAAATTTACCTTTACTTATCTGTTCTCCAAAACCCTTTCTTTGTGTAGATCCAAGTTTCTGACCTATATAATTTTCCTTCTCTGTGAAGAATTTTTTTTAACATTTCTTGCAAGTCATGTCTATTGGTAAAAAAATAAAAAATTAACTAGGTTTATGTTTGTCTAAGAAAATCTCTTTTTATTGTCTGGGCGCAGTGGCTCACGCCTGTAATCCCAGCACTTTGGGAGGCCAAAGCGGCTGGATCACTTCAGATCAGGAGTTCAAGTCCAGCCTGACCAACATGGTGAAACCCCATCTCTACTAAAAATACAAAAATTAGCAGAGTGTGGTGGTGTGTACCTGTAATCCCAGCTACTCAGGAGGCTGAGCTGGGAGGATCATTTGAACATGGGAGGTAGAGCTTCTCCAGCCTGGGCCACAAAGTGAGACTCCATGTCAATTTAAAAGAAAAAAAAAGTCTCTCTTTTTTTTTTTCTTTTAATTTCCAACTTTTATGTTCAGGGGTACATGTGCAGGATGTGCAGGTTTGTTACATAGGTAAACATGTGCCATGGTGATCTGCTGCACAGATCATCCCATCACCCAGGTATTAAGCCCAACATCCACTAGCTATTCTTCCTGATGCTCTCCCTCCTCCCATCCCCTACCCTCTGACAGGCCCCAGGGTGTGTTGCTCCCTGTCATGTGTTCATGTTCTATGTGTTCTCATCATTCATGTCCCACTTGTAAGTGAGAACACGTGGCATTTAGTTTTCTGTTCCTGCATTAGTTTTGTTGAGGATAATGACCTCCAGGTCCATCCATGTCCCTGCAAAGGACATGATCTCGTCCCTTTTTATGGCTGCATAGTATTCCATGG
Source organism: Mandrillus leucophaeus (assembly GCF_000951045.1). NCBI lineage: Eukaryota > Metazoa > Chordata > Mammalia > Primates > Cercopithecidae > Mandrillus > Mandrillus leucophaeus. The sequence continues at coordinate 719,698 of NW_012109364.1, read as the reverse complement.
TGTATATGTACCACATTTTCTTTATCCATCCTATCATTCATGGGCATTTAAGTTGGTTCCATGTCTTTGCTATTGTGAATAGTGCTGCAACGAACATACGCATGCATGTATCTTTATAAGACAACAATTTATATTCCTTCCAGTATATACTCAGTAATGGGAATTGCTGGGTTGAATGGTATAATATTTCTGCTAGAAGCAGGTCTTTGAGGAATTGCCACCTAAGAAAGTCTTATTTCTCCTTCACTTTTGAAGGATAAGTTCAGAGAGTGCAGAATTCTAGATTGGTCATTTTGCTCCACTTTAACATTTTGCTCCACTCTCTTGCTTGTATGGTTTCTGATGAGAAGTCAGATGTAATTCTTATTTTTGTTCCTCTATAGATAAGGTGGTTTTCCCCTCTGTATTTCTTCAAGATTTTTTCTTCAGCTTTGATTTTCTGAAGTTTGAATATGATATGCATATGTGTAGATTTTTAAACATTTATCCTGTTTGGTATTCTTTGTGCTTCCTGGATGTGTGATTTAGTGGCTGACATAAATTGGGGGAAATGTTCAGTCATTGATGTAAATACTGATTTTGTTCCTTTCCTTTTTTTTTCTCCTAGAATTTCCATCATATGTATTTATACCTTTTATAGTTATCCTACAGTTCTTGGATATTATGTTCTATTATGTTTCAACCTTTTTCCTCAGATTTTTCCTTCAGTTTTTCAACTGCGAAAGATTCTGTTGGAAGATTCTACTTTCGTATCCTCAAGCTCATAGATTCTTCCTTCAGCCATGTCCTATCTACTAATGAGCCCATCGAAGACATTCTTTGTTTCTGTTACAGTGTTTTTTATTTCTAGTATTTCTTTTTTATCTTTCTTAGAATTTCTATCTCTCTGCTTACAATATCCATCAGTGCTAGCATGTTGTCTACTGTTCCCCATTAAAGCCCTTGGAACATGAAGCGTTGTTTTTTAAAATTCCTGGTCTGATAATTTCAACATTCCTGACATATCTAACTCCGGTTCTGATGCCTTTTTTAGTCTCTTCAAACAGTATTTTTGCCTTTAGTATGACTATAAATTTTTATTGATAGCCAGACATGATACACTGCATAAAAGGAACATGGCTAATAGTCCTTTAGTCCTGTGATCAGGTCTCAGTCTTTTGATGAGCCTGTGACCCTGGACTGTGAACTTTGCCAGTGCTTCTCAGTATTTTTCACCCCTTAGATAGGACACAATGTCTTGATGAGGCTGAATTTCCTGTCTTTTTATAAATATATCATCCCATTGTCTTCTGGTCTCCATTGTTTTTGAGAAGTCCGTTATTAATTTAATTTTATTTTATTTTAAGTTCCAGGATACATGTGGAGGACGTGCAGGTTTATTACATAGGGAAACATTTGCCATGGTGGTTTACAGCACCTATCAACCCATCACCTGGGTATTTAACCCCCCATGCATTAGCTGTCTATCTTGGTGCTCTTCTTCCCACTACCCCCCACCCAAATAGGTCTCGGTGTGTGCTGTTCATCTCCCTGTGTCCATGTGTTCTCATTGTTCAGTTCCCACTTATAAGTGAGAATATTCAGTTTTTGGTTTTCTGTTCCTGTGTTAGTTTCCTGAGGATAATGGCTTCCAGCTCCATCCATGTTCCTGCGAAGGACATGATCTCATTCCTTTTTTTAGCTGCAGAATATTCTATGGTGTGTATATATTACATTTTCTTTACCCGTTCTATCATTGATGAGCATTTAGGTTGATTCCATGCCTTTACTATTGTGAACAGTGCTGCAATGAATAAACGCGTGCATGTATCTTTATAATAGAACAGTTTATATTCCTTTGGGTATATACCCAGTAATGGGATTGCTGGGTCAAATGGTATTTCTGGTTCTAAGTCTTTGAGAAAATGCCACACTGTCTTCTACACCAGTAACCAAAACAGCATGGTACTGGTACAAAAATAGACACATAGATCAATGGGGTTGGAATTTTCTATTTCCCTGCCACCACATAGAAGTTTAGAGGGGGCTGGGATTGAATATTTCCGTTCCTCAATGATAGGCGCCGATAAAACCCCAGGAGGTTAGAATTTGGTAAAATAGTTTCTCCTGAGAACAGGCCTTGCTAAGAAGAACAGAATGCTGGTATAATTGAAAACATTTTCTTTTCCCCTTGCCCTGACAGAAATAACCAGGATATTTTCCCCCAGTATTCACAGTGAGAACTTGGAAGAGTTCCTGGAGGTAAAACTCACAAGAGTGTGGGGCTCCCTTATGACTGGGTCCCTTTGGAGTTTGTAGTTCTCTGAGTCCACACTGAGACTCCAGTAACTCATCATTTACAGTTCAGATTTCCCTACCCCATTAGTTCCCATAAAGATTTCTGCTCTGGTAGTTGTGGTTTTCTGTATCTGCCTGTCTTTCTATAAATTTGGCTGGGACTGCTGTTTGCTCTACAAGCTCACTTCTCTGATAGATCTAAGACCTGTTGATTTTTAAATTTGTTCAGCTATTTTTATTTTTTATTTTTCACTTTTTGAAGCAGAGTCTGTCTCTGTTGCCCAGGCTGCAGTGCAGTGACACAATCTCAACTCACTGCAATCTCTGCCTCCTGGGTTCAAGCGATTCTCCTCCTTCAGCCTCCTGAGTAGCTGGGACTTTGGGCACATGTCACTATGCCTGGCTAATTTTTGTATTTTTAGTAAAGACAGGGTTTTGCCATGTTGGCCAGGCTGGTCTTGCACTCCTGGCCTCAAGTGTTCGGCCTGCCCTGGCCTCCCGAAGTGCTAGGAGTACAAGAGTAAGCCACTGCACCTGGCCCATTTAGCTATGTGCTTATTGTCAGAACAGATTATCAATTTCTAAGCTTCTTGCGTGCCAGGCAAGAAATGGAAGTCCCTTTGTTGCTTTTTTAAACCACATTTTTTTAGTTATTTTATTATTGGTTGTTCTAGTTTTTGCAATATGCATCTCAACTTACCACAATTGACTTTTGACGATCATGATGATGTTATTATTATTATCATTGTTTTTGAGACGGAATCTTGCTCTGTCACCCAGACTGGAGTGCAGTGGCGTGATCTCAGCTCACAGCAAGCTCCACCTCCCAGGTTCATGCCATTCTCCTGCCTCAGCCTCCTGAGTAGTTGTGACTACAGGTGTCCACCACCACACCCACTTAATTTTTGTATTTTTAGTAGAGATGGGGTTTCACCATGTTAGCCAGGATGGTCTCGATCTCCCAACCTCATGATCCACCCACCTCGAACTCCCAAAGTGCTGGGATTATAGGTGTCAGCCACCAGTCCGGCCTTATTAATGTAAATATAGTAAAATACAGAAACATACAAGTATAGTTTCATTTTATCCCCTCTCCTTTGTGTTATTATTGTCATATATATATATATTCTTACATGTAATAAGCCCAAAAGTATATCTTTATTGCTGTAATTTTAAGCAACTTTGTGTCTTTTAAATCACTTAAGAGAGAAAAAAAGAAATATGCACCAGGTAGATAGATAGATAGGTAGGTAGATAGATAGACAGATAGTAGATATTCTCTTTAATATTTACTTTTTCTTTGAGACAGAGTATCATTCTGTTACCCAGGCTGGAATGCAGTAGTATGATCTTGGTTCACTGTAGCCTCCGCCTCCCGGGTTCAAGTGATTCTCATGCCTCAGCCTCCCAAGTACTTGGGACTATAGTCATGCACCCCCATGCCCAACTAATTTTTGTATTTTTAGTATAGACAGCATTTTGCCATTGTATTAGTCTGTTTTCATGCTGCTGATAAAGGCATACCTGAGACTGGGCAATTTACAAAAGAAAGAGGTTTAATGGACTTACAGTTCCACTTGGCTGCAGAGGCCTCACAATCAAGGAAGAAGACAAAGAGGAGCAAGTCATGTCTTACATGTACAGCAGCAGGCAAAGAGAGAGCTTGTGCAGGGAAACTCCCCTTTTTAAAATGATCAGATCTCATGAGACTTATTTGCTACCATGAGAATAGCATGGGAAAATCCTGGCCCCATGATTCAATTACTTCCTGCCAGGTCCCTTCCACAACACATGGGAATTCAAGATGACATTTGGGTGGGGACACAGCCAAACCATATCAGCCATGTTGCCCAGGCTGGTCTGGAACTCCTGGCCTCAAGTGATCCACATGCTTCAGCCTCCCAAAGTGCTGGGATTACAGACATGAGCCACTGCTCCTGGTCAGTGTTCTTTATTTATTTGAATTCCAGTTACTGTATAGTGTCATTTGCTTTCAGTTTGAAGGAGTTCCTTTTGTGTGTCTTATAAGCCCAGTCTGCTAACAATGAATTATTTCAGTCTTTGTTTACCTGAAAATGTTTTTACGTGCCTTTATTTTTAAAGGAGAGTGTGGCTAAATATAGAATACTTAATTGACAAAGTTCTTTCCCAGCATTTAAAATACATCATCTTATTGTCTTCTGGCCTCCATTGTTTTTGAAAAGTCCATTATTAATCATGTTAAGTTTTTCCATGTACATGAAGAATCATTTTTTCTTACTGACTTCAAGAATTTTGCTTTGTCTTTGATTTTCAGCAGCTTGGCTATGATGTGTCTGGGTATTAAATTAATATTATTAAATTAAATTAATATTTTTATTCAACTTTTGGAAGAATCTGGCTATTATTTCTTCAAATATTTTTTCTTCCCTTTTTATGTCTTTCCTATCTTTCTGGGACTCCTGTTATACATAATATATAGTTATTCTTGACCCCACAGATCTCTGAGGCTCTAATCATTTTTCTCCATTCTTTTTTCTTTCTGTTTTTCAGATGAGGTGCTTTCTATTGCTCTGTCTTCAAGTTTGATGAATCCTTTTTCTGTCAGCTCAGATATGCTGTTTATCCTTTCTAGTGAATTCTTCATTTCAGTTATTTCACTTTTTAGTGACAGAATTCTTAGTTTTCTTTTTGTCATTTGTTTTTATTGATATTTTCTATTTGATAAGTCATTTAAAGTATAAGTACTGTCATACCCTCTATTAATTCTCTACATACATATATAATAACAGACTTTGAAGTCTTTATATGCTAAGCCCAATATGTAGCCCCCTTAAGAGACAATGTTGATTGGCTCCTTTTACTCCTGTATGTGTCACATTTTTCTGTTTCTTTTCATGTCCCATATCTTTTAAAACTGAACATTTAAAATAATGCATTATAGCAACTCTGAATTCTTATCCCTCTTTTCAGTGGTGGTAGTTGTTGCTTCATTTTACAACTCACCCGGACTACTGTCTTCTCCATGATAGAGCCACTCGTTACTGTTTTTGTTTGTTTGTTTTTTAGTCTTATTTTCATTTTTAAGCCTGGCTTCCTAGGGGTTTCCCTGTGTAAACATAATATAATGGTCAGTCAATGATTGGTCAAAGGTTGTATTCAAACACCTTGAGCCAATAAGGCTTCCACCCTTTGCCAATGGATCTTTGTGTGGGTTTATAGAAAGCATTCAAGTTCACACCGTTTGCAAGTCTTTCACAGTTTGTATTTTCCACTGAGCAATCTCAATTCTCTTCTGTGCATTTATAACACATCACATTCAAGCAGAGATATGTGGATAGCAAGGGTCATCTCTAGTCTCTTCTGAGCATATGCATAAGCTGGTGCACATCCATAGATTTCCATCCCACCAGGAGGAATATAGGGGAGCTTATAGGTGACAACCAAGGCTGTCTCATTCCCTGAATAACACTAATAAGTTTCTGGCTAGTCTGCTAGTATGTTCCTTGCCCAAACTAGGATCACATCCTCATGTTATCAGTGATGTTGGCCTTCTCTGTTCATTTCCCACTTAGATTGCTACTGTTTCTGACAATGCCTAGTGCCATGGGTTTTTTTTTGTTTTTTTGTTTTTTTGGTTTTTTTTTTGTTTTTTTTTTTTTGCATACTGCACCAAAATCAAGTTAGCCTCTTCCAGCAGAAAAGCTGCTGGTTCTCACAGTTAGCCCTACTCTAGTAGAGCTACCATGCTGATAGAGCTGGGGAGGAGGATGGGAATGAAAGGAGCACCAGGCTAAAATGCCACAAACTCTGACTGTTTTTATGCAATGGTCAATATTTTTCTTGAAAAAAAAGAAAATCTTCTCAATTTTTTGTATGCCTTTGTGTGCTTTATCTAGTGAGATTGAAGACATTATCCAATGTTTACATGTTGAGATGCATATACACACTAGGACATATATACAAAGATGTTCACAATAATTTTGTTTATTGTGGCCTCAAGCTACAAACAGCCCAAATTTAAACTATGGTTTAACAGACAGACTACTATGAAGCTACATAAAACCACATTGGTGAATCTCACAAACATAATGCAGAGCAAAAGAAGTCAGACACAAAAAGAATACACAATGATCGTATTTATACAAAGTTCAATAACAGGCAAATTTAAAAGACATGCATAATTGGAAAACCCTAATGAAACTCACAAATAATTTTCCCCAAATCAGCATAGTGGTTACTTCTAAGATAAGAAAAGAGGTGTGATTAACAATCAACTCAGGGAGCTTATAGAGTTAAAATCATGTTCTGTTTCTTGATGTGTGTGGCAGTTTACAGTGCTTGTTTTTTAATTATTCATTGAACTATATATTTTATGCACTTTTCTGTATTGTGGTATAGTTTAAAATTTTTTAATTGTTATATTTTAAAAAGAGTCAAACATATTTAAATACCACTGGTACTAGTAAAGAGGGACATTTACAGAGAGATATTAAGACCACTTAGGCCATATTATTCACTCAGTTAGTCAACAAAAACAATTGTGTATTAACCATCTTCAATGTTCCATACATTAGATCAGGCCCCAGGGAGGAGAGAAGGAAAGATAAAACACAGACTAAGTCCTGGAAGAGCTCATAAACTGGTGAGCATGCTGGGCACACCTACACTTATCATAGGTAGGAGAAAGGCAAAAGTGCTTCGAAAACGACACAAAGTTCAGTTGACACCTGACTGAGAGTAGGCTACAAGGGTGAACACATGGAAGCATTGTAAATGATCCTCCCATGGGCAAGATTCCTCAAATAGTTTTTGGAGGCTAGAGTAGAGGGGCCAGATGGGGAAAGGGCAGAAAAGAGACTAGAGAGGGAGCTGGGGCACATCGGCCTTGGGATTTGTGAAGAAGATGGGGGCCCTTTTACCAAAAGAGAGGAGAACAACTAAAGGGTGTAAAGAAGGGATGAGGACAGTATCAGTTTCCCAAATTACCACAGACTTGATAGCCTAAAACAAGAGGAATTTATTCTCTCACAGTTCTGGAGGGCAGGAGTCCAATCAGTGTCAGGAGGGTTAGTTCCTTCTGGAGACTCTGAGAAATAATCCATTCTATGCCTCTTCCCTAGCTTCTGCTGACTGCCAGCAATACTTGGCATTCCCTGTCTTATAGACACACCACTCCAATCTCTGCATCGTCTTCACATCTCTCCACTGTATATATCTGATATGTCAACTCTCCCTCTCTTTTCTTCTATAAGAACACTAGTTATTGAACTTATGGTCCAACCTAATTTTAGGATGATCTCATCTTGAGATCCTTAACTTAATTTTATCTGCAAATACCCTAGTTCCAAACAGGATGACATTCTGAGGATTTACACGGATGGTTTTATGGAGGATCACTATTCAACCACCACAAGCATGTTCAGTGGATTGGTGTAATCAAGCTTGGAGGTAACAGTGACTAAGGGTGTTTCCCACATGAACAGACTCAAAAGTTCAAAAAGACTTACCTAACATCTGTCATGATATTATAATTTATAATTGAAAAGGTAGTAAACAATATAAGTGTCAGGCACTGGGGAACTTATCAAAGATATTGTACTACATCTGTGCAGTAGAAAACTATGCAGACATTTAAAAGTATAAAGTAGATCAATATGCACTGACATTAAAGATATCAGTGATATATTGAGTGAAAAAAAATCAGGTGGTGAACAATTTATAAAGTATGATTTAGTCTATAGTAAAAAAAAGTTAGAAGGATATTTGCAGTCATAATGCTATTTATCTTGTGATATTAAGAGGAAGGACTAAAGTGCTGAAAACTTTTATTTTATAAATTGACGTAGTTTTGAGTATTTAAAATGCTTATGTATTATTTTTATAAATTTAAAATATATATATTCCCCCTTTAAAGAAACTATATGTTTAGGACAAAAAACCAGGTCAGCTGGCAAGAAATGTGCCATCTGACTTAATGTGACTCAAAAATAATGAGGACCATATTGAAATTAAATGTAAAGAGCTGAGAAACTACATTTTTAAATTCTGTAATACATATTGATACTATATATCAAGTAAATTCTGGCAGTTGAAAAAATATTTTAAAGAATATCTTAAAAACAGATTAATTCATATAAAAGAATACATTGACTACCATTATATTGCTGATTTTGCTGTGCTGGACAGCGGGTTCCAGACTTAGGCAAGTGATTGCAACAGTCACAATTCTAGCCCTGAATCACCATGACAACATGAACATATAATTATATACATGCATTGGAAGAAAACCAAAGAATGAGAAATACAAAAGCATGCAGGGATAATTTTTTTTTATTCTGTGAAGGAAAACACAGAACAGAATGATTTTTTAAAATGTTTCTTTCAAAAGAACACCATGTTTGTGAAAATAGTTAATTAAATGGATTTAAGTGTAACACAACTTAAACACTATGACCATTTCCATCTTTCAGCCCTCTTGATTTATCAAAGCTCTCAATAGCACACTCAGGAGCATTCAAACAAAACTAAACAGCCATAAAGCTTTTCTAAGCTTCCTATAATTTGAGTGACAATTTATATAATTACAAGTATTTGACAACTTTTTTATCATTTCTAAATGATTATGAATATCTGTGAGTTTAGAAGATTATATTTTGAAATGCATTTATATACAACCCTGCCATAAAAAAAGCAACATAAATTAAGCTATTACTATGTTTAGGCTGTTGGTTTATAGTGTGATATATATGAAATAAGAATTTTCAAATAAAGCCAAAGGAAGGGGTTAGTTACTGGATCTAAACATTAGTAGAAGCAGCCTGATTCTCTTTTGTTGGTGGTTAGCCTCATCCACATTGGAGAAACATAGAAGGATGATCATATTTATGTGTGTGTGTGTGTGTGTGTGTGTGTGTGTGTGTGTGTGTGTGTATGCCAACATCCAGATTAAGCAAAGGAAAGGAAATGATCAAATGCACCTGAAGCATGTATTCACTTTCTAGATGCAGAGAGACTAAGTAAATCTGCCAGTCCTCAAGGGCTAGAGGGAGCTTCTTTGTTTAACATTAAACAAACACTTGATAGCACTCTGTTGAGCACTTGGAATAAGAAATAATCTCCATTATCAAATGGCTCACCAGCTAGTTGGGAAGACAGACAAGTAAGTAATTACCATAGTAGGGCATCGAAAAGTAGAAGAACCATGCATCCCATTGCCCAAGACAATCCAATGTATTCCTATTATTCCAGCCTAAATTTTTAAATTAGTGTTAATAATTTCCATTTCAAATGTGTCCTGATTTAGACAACAATTTCTGTGATCACATTCACAGGGACATTATGAGAGCCATGGAAAATCACTTAACGCAGCAAAGGGAAGGCCCGGAGGTTAGGCCTGAAGTAAGTCTTAAAGGATTTGTTAACCAAGTGAAGAAGGAGGGTGGAGAACCTAGCAGACACTTGAATTAAGCTAACTAATGGCATCATGTCTCTAGTATTTCCCTAACAAAGACTTTTCGTCTGCACTCAAAATTATGTAATGTCACATATGTGGGAGACCTGGTTCCTCCAACTCCCTTAGCAAGCCTCTTGAAGATTTCAAATTCCAGGAACACATATGCAAATGATGCTGGGGTACTTCCTCATAATTTTATGTAGCCTGTTTTCTCTCAGGCACCAGGCAAAATAATGATAACAGTAGGGTCTACAGCCACAACTAGCAACACGTATTACATTTGCTAGCCAGGCATTGCTTTGTTTGTTTTGTTCTGGAAAAAAAAAAAAAAAAAAGGCTCTTCTCCCAGCAGGTAAGGATATCAGTTATATAGCCCCACTCGTGGCATCATGTGGGAGGGCACGTTACCCAGCATGGCCAGGGTCCTTTTAGAGGGTTGATCACGATGCTAAGATATCACTAAGCATAATGAGCTGCTGATAACCCTCTTTACCACCACTCATTACATTCTGCCTAAAAATAAAGTTAACATGGAATAAAACAGACCTGAGAAATGGAAAGAGAATCCTAGAGACATTCTTTGAATCCCTAGATGCAACAGTACCTAATACTCTTGAATTTTTCCAGTACACAAGCCAACAATTCCACCCTCAGTTGTACAATGAAAGTTTTTTAAATTTCTCTGTCACTGCAGTGGCGAGGGCAGGAATGTGGAAGTAAGGTGGAGAAGGGAGGATAAGGCACTAGTCCTCTTTGGTAACCTCAGTTAAAACCAATAACTCAACTCAGTCTTTGCTTAAGTAATTCAAGTAAATCTGTGTTTAAAATTTTAAAGATCTGAGTCCTCCGACTCCTCTCAAAGAAAACATAGAAGTGTATGGGACAGGAACATGACTTTATGGCCTAATGGTTTTGGAGGGGAACATTAAGTTTTCTTCTGGGCTCTTGTTGCTCTCTATCAAAAGTGGCTGGTCTGGTTGCTCTCTGGATTGCTGACCAGTTTGGTATGACTGGTCCAATCCCTGATCATTCTGTGGACATCTGCGTCTGCTAAAGGCCACAGGTGTTTTCTTGGCTAGGGCAGGGCTCTGGTGAGCACCAGTCACCTCCTCTTGCTTAACTGAGTCCCATCCTAATTCTCACTGGGTTCTAAGGTAGCGTGGGACTCCCAGTTCAACTCCAATATGGGTATCCACCCTGCAGCCCTTGGCTGTGAACTTGGTCCCCATCACAGGGAAGAACCCTTCAAATAAGCCTACCAATCAGCACCTTCAAACAGCTTCCCCCTCCCTCCATAGAGCACGGTGGAACTTCTGGATTCTTTCGATACTACATAGGATCTAATGAAGATTCACGGTACCTACGCTCAGATCCTCTCTCTGCCCAACTATGTTGAACCTCCAAGATGACTTTGATATGGCTATGCAGGTTGTTGAGGTTATCTCCCTCCAGACTGCAATGGGAATTAGGGAAGGGGTCCCTAGGTCTATGACCTTGCTCACTAAGACTTTGGCCTAGAGAAAGCCACACATCCCATAGTTGGCTTTCCCACCCTCAGTCCACCAGGGTAAAAAAAAACACAACTTTTCCCTTTTTTTCTTACTGTTTTGCCAAGACCTTCCATATCTAAGACTCTATAATCAAATAAACAAAACAAATACTCCAAGATTAGGTTCATCAGGCTTGCCTCTTTATTTGTTAGAGGAGGAGATAAAAGAATTTACAAACTCCTTTTCTTCGCCAACCTAGTCTCACTTTCAAGCCTGTTACCTTGCTGCATGCTTGAAAATTTTATTTTGGTAATACCTGACTCTTTGCACCCTTGCAGTTACAATCCTAATTTAATTTTCTTCCCTGCCTCAAGGTCATGTACCCCAAAATGCAAGTGATAAGGATGTCAATTATTTTTCAAATTGTTACCCTACACTTATGGTTCTCAAAGCTGATCCCCAAATTAGTAGTGCAGTTAGAAATGTGGATTCTTCATGCTGCTATAAAGACACATGCACACGTATGTTTATTGCGGCACTATTCACAATAGCAAAGACTTGGAATCAACCCAAATGTCCATCAGTGACAGACTGGATTAAGAAAATGTGGCACATATATACCATGGAATACTATGCAGCCATAAAAAAGGATGAGTTCGTGTCCTTTGTAGGGACATGGATGCAGCTGGAAACCGTCATTCTCAGCAAACTATCGCAGGCACAGAAAACCAAACACTGCATGTTCTCACTCATAGGTGGGAACTGAACAACGAGATCACTTGGACACAGTAAGGGGAACATCACACACTGGCACCTGTTGTGGGGTCGGGAGAGGGGAGAGGGATAGCATTAGGAGATATACCTAATGTAAATGACCAGTTAATGGGTGCAGCACACTAACATGGCACATGTATACATATGTAACAAACCTGCACATTGCACATGTACCCTAGAACATAAAGTATATATAAAAAAAGAAATAGAAAATATTTTAGCATAGTGGGTGGTTAAAAATGGGCTATGGATTCAGGCTAGACTAGATTTATATGCTGACACTTCCACTCTCTGTCTATACTGGCTTGGGCAAGTAACTTAACCCCTTTTTGCCTCCACCTGCTTATCTGTAAAATGGATAATAATAGTACATTGATCATGGGGCTGCTGCCAGTATTAAATAAAAAATAAATATGAACCATTTAGAATTTAAAAAAAAAAAGTGGATTCTTGGACCTTACCCAAGACTAAATGAGTCAGAAACTCCAGGAATGGGGCCCAAAAATCTGCATTTTCATGAGCTCCTTAAGTGATTCTGATGCTCACTAAAGCTTGAGAACCACTGCCTTATGTGTGTTTCTACAAAACATTCTACCTCAAAATGATCAAATGATTAAAGCGTATACACTGTGTCTCACAGGGGTCTTGCCAACATCTAGGAAGTCACAATTTTGTTTTAGAAGGTTACTCTGGGCAGCTGCAGAAAAGGAATGACAATGAAATGAGGGAGGAATACAAGGGATACTCATCTCTGTACATGAACAGCACAAACATGAAGTACCTGGAGAGCAAAACAAACTCTGGAGCTCTCAAGTTCTTCATTTGGCTTCAGGCCCCATGTTTGACATCATCCCACATGAGAAAGCAGAGTCCCTACTTATAGGCACCTCTCTGGCCTAACCTAGTCTGCCCAGTTATTCTTGGCAGTCTTTGAGACGTTGTGCTTATTTTTTCTTTCTTTCTTTCTTTCTTTTTTTTTTTTCATTTTGTGTGTGTGTGTGTGTGTGTGTGTATGTGTGAGAAGGAGTCTTGCTTTGTCACCCAGGCTGGAGTGCAGTGGTGCAATCTCAGCTCACTGCAGCCTCTGCCTCCCGGGTTCCAGCAATTCTCCTGCCTCAGCCTCCTGGGTAACAGGAATTACAGGCACATGCACCACACCTGGCTAATTTTTGTATTTTCAGTAAAGGTGGGGTTTCACCATGTTGCCCACGCTGGTCTTGAACTCCTGACGTCGGGTGATCCACCCGCCTTGGCCTCCCAAAGTGCTGGGATTACAGGCGTGAGCCACTGTGCCCAGCTGCTTATTTTTTTCTTTACTATCTTCCCTCCCTAAAGAATTAATATTCTGTCTACTCTTGAACCTTAAATATTGGAATACAGGGTATTAACTTTCTAGCCAAAAATTCACGGACTCTAAAGGCATGCACTATACCCAGTTGACTGAGATATGTAATACTAAACAGCCTACATACCAGAACCTCTAAAATACACAATTTAGAAAGCACTGAAGAATGAAAGATGTAATATGCATATATAATAAATAATATCCATCTGATTTGAGGTCTACTTTTCACTTTAGCCTCATGATAACTCTATGAGTGTATATCAGTCTAGGTTGTAAGCAATAGAAACCAAATCTAGCTAAATTAAGCAGAAACTTGAAATGACAGAAAGATACTGAGCTAATTCAAAGAATTGAAGGAAAGGCTGGAGAGGAAATATCTGTTTATCTCGGTAGAAACAGAAACAAAGGTAACTCCATGGATCCAAGCAGGAAGAATTGATGAATATCTCACCAGGGAATCACCACCATGAGCCAGAAAAAAAAAAAAAAAAAAAGTGTTTTTTTTTTTTTCTAACCTATTGTAATCCTCTCAGGAAATAAATCCCAGAGGGAGACTCTGATCAGCTAGTTTGAAAGACATGTCTACCCCTTGGCTAGAAAAATGCAGGACACCATAGATGACAGTCTCACCAAGTGGGAGGAGAAAATCCCCAAAAGGAAATCAAGTTTTGTCACCAAGAAAGGAGAAATGGATGTTGGCTGGCCAAGAAATATCCATCATGATGATATCAAAAAGTGTTAGCTGAGGAACCTGAACTCCTGAGAAGTTGTAACTACCCCAAATCCCACAAAAAGTAGAAGTCCCAGTAAGCAAGCTTCTGGTCACACATCACTCCTCTTCCTTTTCAACTTCACTTATCTGATTTTCTGACTTTAACCTTCACAGTTAAACAAATAGTGAGTTCTACACTGACGTAATAGTAAATGTGAATATTAACTCTTAAAAGTCCAAAGGCTGTAGTGTAGAAGAGTGACCCTACTAGCACCCTTCCTCTCCTAATTGTCTTCACTTTTCTTCTGCTGTGTCCAGAGTGAGTTCTGCGATGCCCCAGAAATATTAAATATTTAATATTTAATATTTTAAATATTATATATATTTATTATTAAAAGGCCCTTCAAGAAAGTCACAGAAAGGAAAGTACTTCCAGTTTCTCAGTGCCTGGATTGACTGATCTTCTATCTTCTATTATCTCAGGCACATTAAATAATTATTGAAGGTATAATATTTAATATTATAATAATATTCAGTTTAAAGCAAATTGTCCTAGCTTTGCCACGAACTAGCCATGAGACTTCAGACAGGTTACTTAACATCTCCAGACCTCAGTTTCTCAGTTTTCTCATCTGTAAAATGAATTCATGGGACCAGATACCTAAAATCCCATCTCCAAGATCTTAAGCAATTAAAATAAAAAGATCTATATATTTCTAAAGGCCTTAGTCTCTAAGCCTGAAAACTAGAAAGCTGACATTGTATTTTCTTATTCATTGCAACTTTCCTAGCACATATAAAATGACCCCCTGAAAAGCTTGTCTTCTGCCATCATTTTCAGAAGTTGTAATTAAACAATGAGAGGATTGGCCCTTCAATAAAGTCACAGAAAGGAAGGCACTTGTAGTTTCTCAGTGCCTGGATTGACTGATCTTCTCTCTTCTATTATCTTAGGCATATTAAAGAGTTCTTGAAGGTATACTATTTAAACTAAACCTATATGTGTGTTTATAAATGTAAAATAGAAATGTTTTAATAATAACAAGAAATAGCCTATACCCATCCTTGACTTTTTAATTCACCAAATGATGTCAAAGATAAGTATAAATTTTTAAACTATAAATACATCTACCTTTCATGGCACCACATTAATACTACCCCTTTATGTGAAACAATACTACTAATTCCCATTAAAGCTTTCCTGAATAAAAAGCGATTTTGTGGACACAGAAATCCACTTTTTCTAAATCTCATTTCTTTTTATCTTTACCACCGCCATTCTGCTCTTTCTTTGTGCAAAAGAGTAAATCCTTTCAGAGCCAACAGGCTCAAATACCATAGTGACTGAGATTACCAATACTGACATCCCAGCTGAATAAACCGTAAGGAACATTTCTTCTCACCTTTCACCTTGAAATAATCACAGCAGTGCAAGTGCAGCCTCCTTGGTGACAAATGACAGGAAAAGGAAAATCATTCCCCACACTTTAGCACTGGAAATTTACTTCAATAATAATGTATAAAGTTACTCTTTAGGAATAATACCAAATTTGGAAAAACTTATATAGACAACAGAATCTCCCTATTTTTGCATTTATTCTGAAGTACCTCAAATTGTCTCCATACTTCCGTATTCACTAAAAATACTTTCACTTATGATTTGTATGATGTTTTTAAAGAATTGACTGCAAGATTCCTTCATTCTATTATCAATAAATTGTTTGAGAGGCACAGATTAACTCTTCCATTGCTAATGACTCTCATCTTATAACCCTTCTACAGTAGTGCTAAGGTTTGAATGTTCTGTCCAAAACTCATGTTGAAATTTAATTGCCATTGTTATAGTATTAAGAGGTGGGACTGTTAAGAGGTGATTAGGCCAGGCAGACTCTGCTCTCATGAATGGATTAATGTCATTATCATGGGAATAGGTTGTATAAAGTAGAATAAAACCTTCCCAAACAGGTTGTATAAAATCCAGTTCAGCCCTCTCTTGATCGTTTGCTCTCATCCTCTCTTGTTTTTTCCACTTTCCACCATGGAATGACACAGCACAGAGGCCCTTTCCAGATGCCAGTACCATGCTTTTGGACTTCTCAGTCTCCAGAACCACGAGCCAAATACATTTATGTTCATTATAAATTACTCAGTTGGTGGTATTCTGTTATAGCAACATAAAATGAACAAATACAAGTAGTGTACAGTAGTTAAGACAGACAAAAGGTTTTCAAGGTACTCATTATAATAATTTAAAAGTATGTGATAAATGCAAGGACATATAGGTAGAAACTGGCAATAACCTTCTGGCAACAGTGTCCTTCTGGTAACAAAGACCTAAATCTGGTCAAAATTTTATTCCAAACTCATTATCTTTTCCCTTCTCCCCCACATCTCCATCTTTCCATATTTCTGTTGTCAACTCGCTTAGTATCATCAAATGATAAAACTTTATGTCGCATTCATCTCCTCTCTTACCTTTTATATTAATTCATCACTAAATCTCTTAGTATCTACCTCAAATGTGTCCACCCCCACTATCTCAATACAGACCCCCCTCACCTCTTGTGTGAACTACTGTAATGGTTTCCACTCTTTAGTCCTCCTAGTCCTGTTTTTCCCATTTCACTAACTTGACACTGTCACCTGCTGTCTTCCCAAAACATAATGATGATCACATCAGCCTCAAGTTTACCATTCCATATGTAGAGAGGCCAGCTACTGACAGAATAATTCAGCAAAGCTGGAAGGGAACAGGGAAAGAAACACCTCACTCTCTGTTTCTTACTACTTTCTAACCAACCTCCTACTATATCTCCCATTGGGTGAATCCACCCGGAAGCCAAAAGAGATCCTGGATGATGTATACTACAAGACAGCCCCTCAGAATACAAAACAAGGCAGAACTGGACAAAGAATGGACATAAGAGGGCACACAGAGAATAACCTAAACTTCCTCACCCCTTCTTTATGTTCCAGATGCCCACTCAGCCCATAAGATGCAGCACAAAAGTTACCTTTCCATGTTTCTCAAAAAACTAAAAATAAAACTACCATACAATCCAGCAATCTCAGTAGTGGGTATTTACCCAAAGGAAAGGAAATCAGTATATCAAAGAGAAACTTGCACTCCCATGTTTCCTGCTGCACTATTCACAATAGCCAGGACCATGGAATCAATCTAAGTGTCCATAAACAGATGAATGGATAAAGAAAAGTTGGTATACATACATAGTGGAATACTATTCAGTCATAACAAAGAATGAAATTCTCACATTGATGGCAACATGGATGAGCCCCAAGGTTATTGTGCTAAGCAAAATAAGTCAGGCACAGAAAGATAAATACTGCATGTTCTCACTCATATGTAGAGTTAAAAAAAAAATCTTTTTGAGCTCATGGAAGCACAGAGCAGAATTTCAGTTATTAGTGGTTTTTTTTTTTTTTTTCTCTTGCAAATTTGTTGAAGTTCTTTGTAGACTCTGGACATTGGACCTTTGTCAGATGGATAGATTGCAAAAATTGTCTCCCATTTTATAGGTTGTCTGTTCACTCCGATGATAGTTTCTTTCACTGTGCAGAAGCTCATTAGCTTAATTAGATCCTATTTGTCACTTTTGACTTTTGTTGCAATTGCTTTTGACATTTCATCATGAAATCTTTGCCCATACCTATGTCATGAATGGTATTGCTTAGATTTTTTTCTAGGGTTTTCATAGTTTTGGGTTTTACATTTAAGTCTTTAATCCATCTTGAATTAATTTTTATATATGGTTTAAGAAAAGGGTCTAGTTTAAGCTTTCTGCATATGGCCAGCCAATTCTCCCAGCATCATTTATTAAATAGAGAATCTTTTTCCCATTCCTTGCTTTTGTCAGGGTTGTTGAAGATCAGATGGTTGTAGGTGTGTGGTCTTATTTCTGAGTTCTGCATTCTGTTCCATTGGTCTATGTGTTTGTTCTTGTACCAATACCATGCTGTTTTGGTTACTGTAGCCTTGTAGTATATTTTGAAGTCAGGTAACATGATGCCTCCAGCTTTGTTCTTTTTGCTTAGGATTGCCTTGGCTATTTGGGCTCTTTTTTGATTTCATATGAATTTTAAAATAGGTTTTTCTAATTCTGTGAAGAATATCAATGGTATTTTAATGGGAATAGCATTTAATTTATAAATTATTTTGGGTAGTGTGGCCATTTTTATGATACTGATTCTTCCTATTCATGAGCATGAAATGTTTTTCAATTTGTTTGTGTCCTCTCTGATTTATTTGAGCAGTGGTTTGTAGTTCTCCTTGAAGAGGTTCTTTACTTCCCTTGTTAGCTGTATCCTAGGTGTTTTTTGTTGTTGTTGTAGCCATTACGAATGGGAATTCATTCATGATTTGGCTCTCTGCTTGCCTGTTGGTGGTGTATAGGAATGCTAGCAATTTTTGCACATTGATTTTTTTATCCTGAGACTTGGCTGAAGTTGTTTATCAGCTTAAGAAGTTTTTGGGCCGAGACAATGGGGTTTTCTAGATATGGGATCATTTCATCTGCAAACAAAAATGATGTGACTCCTGAAGAGAAGCTTTTGAATGCTCACAACACAAAGAAGTGATATTTGAGGTGTGATAGATATGCTAATTGCCCTGATTTGATCATTATGTATTGTTTACACATCATTAAACACTGCATACACATATTGAAAAATCTCTTTGTATCCATAAATATGTACAGTCATTACGTGTCAATTAAAAATTAAACGAAAAAAGTTATCTTCCCAGGTAGTTACTCTCTTCTTTTTTTTATTTTTTTATATCTATGTCTATATATCACTTATAACATTCCATTGCAATTTGTCTGTTTACTTATACTTTCCCCCAAGCTTCTTCAAAATGAGAACATTATCTTATGTTTTATTTAATTCACACAGTCCTTAGCATATTGTTGGTTCTGGGTGTGTGTGGTGCCTTGGAGAGGCTGAGGATTTGGGGTTAAATGAATGGATTGAGAGGAAAATAGGGCTTTCCTAATATTTCATATGGAAAGAAATAATCAAAGTTAAGTACCATGCATTGCATTTAAACTCACAGACCCTGCCTGATGCCAGACTGCAGTCTCCTGTGTCCACACTGCCTCAAGGAAGTGCATGGGGTATACCACATACCAATCAAGAAAGAGCTCTTTAATGAATTACTTAATGGATAAGTCAACTTCACTCTCACCAGTCACACAGGCTGCCCTAAAGTTCTCTGGAGTGGCTACGCCTCAAAGTTGCTCATGGATTCCCTGAATAAGCTTTCCACATATTAATATTTACCTCTTTCACTCTGTGGCATTAAGACGTGTGTTCTATATATCATACCCACACAGGATGACTTCAACACTCCCATCTGACTTGAAATTGAGGCAAAGTTGTATTTGTTCACATAAATTTGATGTGTAAATTTATCTCTAAGAAGCATTCTCACAATCTCTCTTAGATCTTCTTGTCTGCATTTTTTGAATGAAGTTGCATAACATGAAATAATATGCAGCTAACAAAATGTTTATAAAGATATTTAATGACATAAGAAAATGCTTATGATAAAGTTTTAAGCGAAAAAATGAAGTTTCAAAATTGAACAAAATATGTTATTTCAACCAGATAAAATAAACTATACTTTAACTACAACAAAACAATTATTATTAACAGTGGTTATCTCCAGTGATGGGGTTTATATGGCTTTTATTCTTTTGCCTATACTTTTCTGTTCCTTATAATTTTTTGAAATACTCATATTTATATATTTTTAACATCAATCAACTTATTTTGTAAACCTGTCTCATTGTATTGCTGGGGTAGAATCAGTTAAGAGCACTGTGATTTCTGGTACAATTTTCATATTGTCATACTTTCCTAGAATCAATTTACATCTCACAGTTTCTAAAAGAATTCTGGTATGTTTTTGTTTGTTTTTGTTTTTCTGAGAAGAAGTCTCATTCTGTCACCCAGGCTAGAGTGCAGTGGCGTGATCTCTGCTCACTGCAACCTCTGCCTCCCGGGTTCAACAGATTCTCCTGCCTCAGCCTCCTGAGTAGCTGGGATTACAGGCACCTGCCACCGTGCCCAGCTAATTTTTGTATTTTTAGTGGAGATGGGGTTTCGCCATGTTGGTCAGGCTGGTCTCGAACTCCTGACCTCGTGATCCGCCCACCTCGGCCTCCCAAAGTGCTGGGACTACAGGCATGAGCCACCGTGCCCAGTCCAAGAATTCTGTTTTAATAATGGAAAATATGTTTTTAAAGTTAAAAAAAAATTTGGGTGAGGTTTTTTAATACTATTTTTCAATTCAAAGTCTTATCCAGCCTGGGAGAAGAGCAGTTATTCAACTGTAGCTCCCTCTAGCTTTCCTGTCCCATGTAAGTAGAAGAGGAAAAAAGCTAAGAAACATTTGTGAATGTCACAGGACAGAGACACCAGCACATTAAAAAACTGAGACTTCATCTCAAAATTATAAAATGCTTTCCCACCTCCACATCTTACCACTACATCAACAGGGTTCCAGTATATAACAGTGGATTACAGTGAAAAGAGCTGCAAGACACAGACTCTTCTCTAAGAAGTTTCTTCTTTCAGAAACCCAACGCCAACATGGAAGGGAAAAATAAAGACACTAGAGGAAACCAAAGCCTCTGGCATTTACAACTATGGGAAATATTAAACTCCTAGCCAGAATAACAAAAAACTCATACCAATGGCTTATTTGTCTCAGCTATTACCCAATACATCATGTCCAGCTTTCAACAAAAAATGACAAGACAAAGCAAGTAAAAATACAATCTAAAGAGACAAAGCAAATATCAAAACCAGACTCAGATATGACACAGACTTTCAAATTATCACATAAGGAACCTTAAACATCTATAATTAATATATAAAGAGTTCTAGTGGAAAAAAGTAGACAAAATGCAAGAACATATGGGTATTGTAAGCAGAGAGATGAAAATTCTAAGAACAATCAAAGAAAATGATAGAAAACAAAAATCAGACACAAATAAATTTCAAAAGCTTATTGCTGTATCAAAGAAGCCAGTTTGAAAAAGTCTTCATACTGTATGATTTCAATTACATTACAATCTGAAAAAGGCAAAATTATAGAGATAGTAAAAAGATCAGTGGTTAACCTGGAATTAGGGGGAGTGAGAAAATGGAATAAGTAATTGTTAGTCCAGGAGATTTTCAGGGCAGTGAAAGTGTTCTGTTTGACAATGTAATGGTAGATACATGACATTATGCATTTGTCATAACCTATAGAACTTTACAGAACAAAAAGTGAATGTTAATGTACTTGAGTTAAAAAGTCATTTAAGAGATTGGGGGTTTGCATAAAGGAATTATGATTTGACAAAAGTATCTAATTCTTGTTTAAAACATATAAAAAGCCTCACTGAAAGGAGCAGGGGAAAAAGGTGCTGATCTAAGGTCCTTTAGTAATGAGTGAAGTCTGTAAGACTAAAGGCAAAGAAAGTGTATATAAGCACTGTACTCCAGTTAACAAAGTTATTTCCCAATGGGGTATGAGTTAACCATTCTGATACTGCTATACATATATATTGGAATTGAACAATTAAATAAATACTGGTAGATGTTAATAGTCACATTTCTCATTATTGGAGTAGAAAGTTACATATACACAAGTGGAGTAGGCAGGAATAATCCAAATGGTAATGGATTATAATTGGAGATATCAGTATGAATTCATGTTTAGTTTAATATAGATAATTTACATATGGAAGTATTTATAGATAAGTATATATACCAGGTTAGTATACACATATATTTTCTTGCTCTGTCAGCTGAGAGAACCTAAGAAAAACAGCACCCTCATAACATAAGCACACCCAGCACCTGGTTCTTGGTTTGTAATTCCATTTTCCAGGAAAAGGATACAGGGCTTCTTTAAGAAATGGCTAATTCCATGACTAAGGTAGGAAATATACAAGATGAGTCTGGAGGATCTTATAGTCCCAGAAAATTAGGAAGTGAAGAAAAAAAAAAACCAACAAAAAACAAATAAACAAACAAAAAAAAAACCCTACCCTGATAGGAATGTGTCAAAGGAACAAAAAAGCCAAATGAAAAAGCTCCCAATGGCCAAAGATAAAATAATTTGCACAATAAAATAAATAAGGCAGTACTGAGTTATCACCCAAAGTATAAAATATATACCTGTGAGTCTATTCTGAAGTAAGTAAATGATTGAATAAGTAAACCAATGAAAGAGATGAGACAAGTTTCATTTCCCCTGTATGGAAAAATTCCAAATAATTTATTGTAGATACTATACCTCATGGAAAAGGAGCATAACTGTTCACTCCTTAAGTGTGTCCTCTGCAAACTGACCTCCTTACAAAGAATGTAGTATGAAAGATGGGAAATGAAGATTAACTTTACAATTAAAAAAATCTAGCAAACATCACCTCAGCCAGGTGATCAAGATCAACATCAACAGTAATAATTAATGCAGATTGTATGTACCATTGATATGATGTGATGAAAATGTCACTTCTGTGTTTCACCTAAAAATCCATAATCCCAGTCTAATTATGAGAAAAACAACAGTGAAAGTGTAATAGAAGGCATCCTATAAAATACCTTTCCAGTATTCCTCAACACTGTCAACGTTATTTGTAATAAGTTGGATAAAGGACACCCAAGGATGTCAGGTCCCGAAAATTATAAACATTACCTTATTTGGAAAAAAAAAAAAAAGCCTTTGATGTTGAGATGAGATTACCTGGATTATCTGGGTGGACCCTAAATGTGGTGGGCCCTAAACCCCAAGTGTCCTTATAAAATAGAGGCAGAGAGAGATTTAATACAGAGACACACATAGGAGAAGGCAATGTGAAGATGGAAGCAGAGATTAGAGTGATGCAGCCCCAAGCCCAGGAATGCCAGAAGGTGGACTAGGCAAGGAACGATTCCCCCTAGAGACCCCTGACAGAGTGTGGCCCTGCGGCACTTCAGACTGCTAGACTCCAGAACTGTGAGAGACCAAATTTATATCGTTTTAAGCAATAAAATTCATGGTAATTAGTAACAGCAGCCACAGAAAACTAATATACTCATTAAAAACAAGGCAAATCTAAGAATTGTCATAACCAAGAGAAGTCTAAGGAGACATGACAACTAAATGTAATGTGGTATCCCAGATGAGCTCCTGGAACAGAAAAAGTACATAAGATAAAAACTAAGGAAATCTGAATCCTTGAGGTCCAGAACAAGACAAGGATGCCCACTCCTATTCAACATACTACTGTAAGTCCTAGCCAGAGCAATCAGGCAAGAAAAAGAAATAAGAGACACCCAAACAGAAAGAAAGAAAGTCAAACAATATTTGCAGATGATATGATTCTATACCTAGAAAACTGCATGGTCTCTCCCCAGAAGGTCTTAGGTTTGATAAGCAACTTCAGCAAAGTTTCAGGATATAAAGTCAACATACAAAAATTAGTAGCATTTCTATATACCAACATTGTCTAAGCTGAGAGCCACATCAAGAACATGATCACATTCACAATAGCCACAAAACAAATAAAACACCTAGGAATACAGCAAACCAGGGAGGCGAAAGGCCTTTATAATGAGAAATTACAAAACACTGCTCAAAGAAATCACAGATGACACAAACAAATGGAAAAACATTCCATGTTCATGGATAGAAAGAATCAATAGTGTTAAAATGTCCATACTGCCCAAAGCAGTTTACAGAGTCAATGCTACTCCTATCAAACTACCAATGACATTCTTCACATGCTTAGAAAAAACTATTTTAAAATTTATATGGAAGCAAAAAAAAAAAAAAAGTCTGGATAGCTAAGGCACCAAGGCAATCATAACAAAACAAAACAAAACAAAAACAAACAAACAAACAAAAAAACAAAGCTGGAGACATCACATCCCCTGACTTCAAACTATACTACAAGATTACAGCAACCAAAACAGCATGGCTCTGGTACAAAAACAGACAAATAGACCGAGGTTTTTAATACTATTCTTCAATTCAAAGTCTTATCCAGCCTGGGAGAAGAGCAGTTTATTTGAATTCTACTAAAAGCTACTAACATTGTTTTACTTATGAATAAATAACTATGAGAACATATAGTAAAATTTATGGTGTGCACCCAATGTGGCACTTGGAAGAAAATAAAAACTCTATGCTTATTAGAAAACAACTGAAAATCGGTTGGGCATGGTGGCTCATGCCAGTAATCACAGCACTTGGGAGGCCAAAGTGGGTGGGTCACCTGAGGTCAGGAGTTCAAGACCAGCCTGACCAATATGGTGAAACCCCATCTCTACTAAAAATGCAAAAA
>NW_012109364.1:693154-694965 GCF_000951045.1 Mandrillus leucophaeus | reverse complement strand
GGGAAGGACATTCAACTAATAAACCAGAAAGAGAACAACAAAATAAATCAAAAGGTAACTTTCTTAATAAACAAAATTCATGGAATAAAAAATAACAAACAAAAATACCAGACTTAAAATATAGAGCTAGGTTTTTGGAAAGACTACTAAAACAGAAATATGTAGGCCAGGCATGGTGACACACACCTGTAATCCCAGCTACTTGGGACCCTGTTTTTAAAAAAAGAAATACATTTAATAAGTCTAACCAAGAAAGAGCAAAGACATAAATAATAAAAAGATGAAGAGAAGCAATTATAAGATAGAGTTTTTTATTACAAAATAATACTATGTCAAAACTCCCTAATCAATAAAGTTGAAGCTATAAGAAAGGATTATTATATAAGAAAATTTAAATTACCAAAGTGCAAAAAGTGACTGAACATTTAAAGCTCAAACCAATAACTACAGAAAAACAGAAAATGTAGTCAAAAGTTTATTCCCCAAAAAGACACCAGACCCAGATATTGTTATATAAAAGTACTATCAGAATTTTGAAGAATAAGTAAGTCCTCTATAATTTAAACTCCTCCAGCACAAGACAGCATTTAACAGAAGACAAGAGAACATACAATGGAGATGTATTCTCATTTCATCTGGAAATAAGACAAGGCTACCCACCATCCACAACTCTTACCCTGTTGGTCCTAGCCTATAAGATTAAAAAGAAAATCGGGGCATAAATATCAGACAGAGGCTAAGATATTTAAAGATGATATGACTGTCTAACCAAGGTAATCTGAAATTGCAAGAAAATCAACTAAAAAAAATTGGAGGCACTGAGATAGTTTATTAGAATTTCAAATATAAGGTAAATATATCAAAACCAATACCTTTTCTATTCCAGCAATAACAAAAGGATCATATAACTTTTGAAAATCCAATTTATAAAACAAAGATACAATAAAAATTTTATAGTTTTCTAACAAAATGTGAGTAAGCAAGGAAATACTTAGAAAAAAATGCACAAGTTAGTCTTTGCATAAAGAAAGTAATAACATTTTGCTGAAGAAGAAAAAAGAAGATATCTAAAGTTGAGAAATATATCACAGCAACACTTAATACTGTAAGAATATCAACACTTCCCTGTTAGTTAATCTAGCAGTTCAGTGTAAGTCCAAGCAAAATCTCATTGATATTAACAGATTTGTTTTAAATTAAATGGACATTTCAAAAGAATAAATGCAGAATTGTCAAAAATCATTTAAAAGTAAATAATTGAGTCTAGTCCTACACATTCAAAATATGCCTTAAAGTTGCATTAAAAAATGTTTGTGGCCGGGCATGGTGGCTCATGCCTGTAATCCCAACACTTTGGGAGGCTGAGGCAGGTGGATCACAAGGTCAAGAGTTCGAGACCAGCCTGGCCAATATGGTGAAACTCTGTGTCTACTAAAAATTCAAAAATTAGCCGGGCGTCGTGGCAGGCGCCTGTAATCCCAGCTACTCGGGAGGCTGAAACAGGAGAATCATTTGAACCCAGGAGGCGGAGGTTGTAGTGAACCAAGATCACAACACTGCACTCCAGCCTGGGCAACAGGGCGAGACTCCGTCTTTAAATAAATAAATAAATACACAAAAAACCCTCCAAAAAAATCAATGAATCCAGGAGCTGGTTTTTTGAAAAGATCAACAAAATTGATAGACTGCTAGCAAGACTAATAAAGAAGAAAAGAGAGAAGAATCAAATAGACGCAATAAAAGATGATAAAGGGGATATCACCACCGACCCCACAGAAATACAAACTACCATCAGAGAATACTATAAACAC